>NC_042998.1:62089071-62096571 GCF_006345805.1 Octopus sinensis | reverse complement strand
TACTCTCACTAACAAAATCGTAGTGCCACTCCTCACCCAAAGGTATTTCCTCAGTATGAATAATTACTTGGCTAGTAACTTTTTTTGTATTATTAGCTAAACCTGTTGTTTAGCTAATAATAATGATAATAATAATAATAATAATGATAATAATAATAATAATAATAATAATAATAATAATAATAATAATAATAATAATAACAACAATAATAATATTTTACCCCAGTGTCACTTTGATAGCATGCACTGCTCTCTCACTCAATAATAATAATAATAATAATAATAATAATAATAATAATAATAATAATAAATGCCCTGATGCAGTACTAGGCAGTGGCTCTCATGGCTTCTGATCTTAGCTGATTGGAAGTGTTATCATGTACATTGTTTTGTCTTGGTACAAAAAGATGGGCTACAGCAAATATTCTGCTCAATACCACAGATTTACTTATCAGTTGTTTGATCTTAACCAGTTGAGCATGTCCCTCAGTGGCTGACGACATGTGCATCTCTGATCATGAGCAGAAGTAGTGGGGGAGCATCATAGCCATGTGTTGGGAGGGATTCTTTGGGGTTTCAATAATTCACCTCTGGAAACATGGCTGGTTTTTTCAACATCCTTAAACAACCGTTATTCGGGGACCTTTTGAGTGGAATGGGTTACTTGACCAGAAGAAAATTCTAACTTGGCCCCCACCTGCAAAGTCATGTGCTGTTTATCTTGATATGAGATCACCATGTCGCACACATATGGTTGTGATGCATGTGCCTGATGTACTCTTATCAGATGGATAGTCATGATGGGTATACTTTACCCCAGTGTCACTTTGATAGCATGCACTGCTTTCTCACTCAATAATAATAATAATAATAATAATAATAATAATAATAATAATAATAATAATGATTAAAAAAAGTGCAAAATATCGTGTTAACTGGAATGACTCATGTACTGAGAAGAGCATTATCGCTGTGAAAACAACATCAATTCATGAATGTATTTGTTTATTAATATTTTTAAATACATATTTTACCTGTGAATTTGCATGTGTAATCTGGGAATGCATACAATGAGCTTCTCTGCCCTAAGTGTACAGAAAACACTCGGCGAGAATTGGAAGAAAATTTGTAGAAAGAAGGAATAAAAATAATAATGATGATAATGCTAATTTCTTTATTAACCACATTAAGAATAATAAACAGAAATCACCCTTTACTGTCATCTTAACATCAGACAATCATTTTATAATCAAATTACATTTAAAACAAACTTCTAATTTACTTATGTTTTGAAAAATACCCTGAACAATACGTTGTGCAAAACCAAATATATAGCATCCCAGTCATAACACCAACTTGAACTTCCAACTTTTGGAAGTGGTGCTTTTTACGTGCTACCAGCATGGAAGCCAGCTTGTTGCTCTGGCAATGATCACACTTGTATGGTACTCTTAGTGCTCCACTAGTATGGATGCCAGTCATCGAATTTGATTTCGATTTCAATTTCACTTGCCTCAAAAGGTCTTCACAAGCAGAGCTTAGTGTCCAATGAAGGAAGGTACACATAAGTGGGCTGGTTACACTCCTGGCATATGCCACAAGGTTATGGTCTCACTTGGCTTGCCGGGTCTTCTCAAGCACAGCATATTTCCAAAGGTCTCAATCACTAGTCATTGCCTCGGTGAGGCCCAATGTTCGAAGGTCATGCTTCACCACCTCATCCCAGGTCTTCCTGGGTCTACCTCTTCCACAGGTTTCCTCAACCGCTAGGGTGTGGCACTCTTTTACACAGCTATCCACATCCATTCTCATCACATGCCATACCAGCGCAGTCGTCTCTCTTGTACACCACATCTGATGCTTCTTAGGTCTGACTTTTCTCTCAAGGTATTTACACTCTAATAATAATACATAGGCACAGGATTGGTAAGTAGTTTGCTTACCAGCCACATGGTTCTGGGTTCGGTCCCACTGCGTGACACCTTAGGCAAGTGTTTTCTACTATAGCCTCAGGCTGACCTAATCATTATGAGTGGATTTGGTAGATGGAAACTGAAAGAAGCCTGTCGTATATATATATATATATATATATATATATATCATCATCATCATCATCATTTAACGTCCGCTTTCCATGCTAAGGTAAATTATTTGGCACTTTCTATTCTCTTTATCTACTACAACCAAATCAGACCTTCTAGCTTCTGTTAACTGTCAGTCTGAATGTTAAAGTACCACAACACCTTGTACTTACTTTCTAGTACTTTAGTAGGTTCATGTTCATACCATTTATCAGTATGGTCAAATCCTAACTTTCTACATAACTACCAATGGATTACTCTCCCTAGGTTATCATATCTTTTCTTGTGTATTTTCTATGCCAGCATGCTACATTCACTTGCTATATGCGTAATGCTTTCCTCTTTTGATTTCCATAACCTACATTGGGAATCTACTTGGTTTTTATCTATCTTGGCTTTTATCCAATTAGTCCTTAGTGCTTGAACTTGTGCAGCTACTAACAAACTTTCTTTCTCCCTTTTCAGCTTTCCTTTATGCAATCATAATCATGTCTCACTACTATTATTTGCTGCAACTATCTTTGGGAATCTACCATGCAACACCTTCTCCTGCCAGTCAGATAACTTCTGTTCTTTTTTCTGGTTTTTAACATCGTTTGGGTTTTTGGTTTCCCCATGTCTTGCTGTGACTCTAGCAGCTTTTAGTAAATTTTCTTCCCTATTACCTACACAGGAATCTATATCTATTCTAGCTAACTCCATGGAGTGTTCTACTGATAGTAACCCTCTTCCACCTTCTTTTCTGGGTATGTATAATCTTACTACTCCTGCCCTTGGGTGGAGCTTTCCATTCATATTGAATTCATTCCTAGTTCTTCTGTCTAGCTCTGAAAATTCAGTTTTTGTCCAATCTATAAAAGCTGCTGAGTATCTAAGTAATGAAACTGCCCAAGTATCAACAGCCTTCACAAGATTCGGACCATTTAGCTTTAACTTCATTAGCTTCTTCACCCTTCTGATGTACTCCTTCTCAGTTTTCATTTTTATTTTTATAGTTAGTACTTTGTCAGATTATAATACTCCTAGATACTTATAACACTCTCCTCCTTTCAATGATTTTAATGTCTGGTCACATTACATGAGAGTGTCTTGGATCAGCCTATAAACTTTTCTGTTGACTTTGTATAGAAGTATATATATATATATATATATATATATATATATATATATATATGGCTGATATTAGTGCCACCTGACTGGCTCCCATGCCAGTGGCATATAAAAATCACCCATTACAATCTCAGAGTGGTTGGCATTAGGAAGGGCATCCAGCTGTAGAGAGCTTGCCAAATTAGATTGGAGCCTGGTGCAGTTTCCTGGCTTGGCGGTCCTCTGTCAACAACGTCCAACCCATGCCAGCATGGAAAGTGGACGTTAATGACAACGACAATGATATATATATATATATATATATATATATATATATATATATACCCATATACCGTAAATCCTCGAGTATAATCCACATTTTTTTCCCAAATTTAAAGGTCAAAATCCCTACTGCGTACTATATATGAGGTTAAAAATGAAAATTATTTTCTAAGCAATGTCTGAGTCTCTATTTGCTGTCCAGATGCATTTTGCGATGTCAGGCGTGAAAATACCTTAAGCTAAGCCTGAAAGCAATGAAGTCAGAAAAGAATCATCCATAACTTGCAGTAAGCAACATTTATTAAATGTTATTACTATTATTACTGCTATTTCTTTATTTTCTCCAAACAAAATGCACAAAAAAGCTACACGTTTGCATTATGTTATATGTACAATAATAATAAAGGACGTTACCGTATATATTTTTACAAACCAAGGGCGTTATATAGACCTCCTTGACTCAAATTAGAGAAGGGGTGCGTATTATGCACAAGGTTTAGGTTTTTCAGAGGTACAGCCCCCTACAAATCCCCTGCATATTATACACAAGGGCGGACTATACTCGAGGATTTATGGTATATATATATATCTGTGTGAGTTAGAGGTTGGGAAGCCAACCAACTAAGGAATTGTACCTATCCAATATACTGCTAGTTGTGTGCCCAATTATTCATACCCAAGTGCTGGTTATTGCTTGGCAATTTCACAATTGAGTGTTATATATGGGCAGGGGTAAAAAGTGGTTTACCTCTAATTTATATGGCAAATGAGAAAATGGAGAGGATACAAAAATGACATACATATATAATTTTTCATGCCCTGAAGATTTTCCACTCAAGGTATTTTGAAATGCAAACTCATATATTTATATGTTTTGTAATTTAAATTGGATGTTAAATGAAACAGTTGTAGACAATGAAAATTAATAAATAAATTAGTTTATATCCTCATATCCATTGAATCTCTCCATTTTCAAACTTAATGATATATATATATAAATGCTAGTTTTGTAAAGCTGAAAAAGAATGACAAAAGACCACAATAATATGCATGTTGGAAAAAAGTGAATGTTGAAGTGACGGCTGTGATAAAGAGTGAGAAATATAATATTGCGGTCTCTCACCCAATGTATTCCCATTGAGTCTACATATCCACTTTCCCACACTCTTAATACCGTTGTAGTGAAATCACAGCAGAGATTTGAACCATTGATCTCAGATTTCCCTGGTTTAGAATCACAAACTGATATATTTCCATAAAAGGAAAAGCATTACCATAAAAGGTATTAACACTTACAGTAAATAATATTTAACCAATCAGCACTAGTTGACTTATGGTCGAGGCGGCAAAACTTTCCACACCAGTCTAACTGAAGATTTCACAAGGATAGCCAACAACTATTGGAAGACTGGCAAATGCAATCCAACTTATCTCAAGTAGACTACGTCTCATGTCTTAATAAATTGCTCCCTTTACCTTTCTTTCACTTTTAAGTAACATGCTTATGTCATTGTCAACAAATGGTTCTAATCTTTGCTTGTGTTCAATAAACACATATCATCAATTATATGCAGTGATTCATTTCCTTGAACCGCCTTCATTACTTTATCTGACGAGCTATATACAAAAGATTACTGTTATGGTCACTGGATATCGATGTATTTATTTATTGAAGGTACATTTGCAAATATAATGATGCTAGTTAATAAAATATATTATGAAACTAAAAGTTTAGTGGTAGTCATTGTCTACGCATGCTAGGTTTCTAGCTTGTGAATAGCCCAAGAAGAATATATGGCTAACATCATCATCGTCGTTGTCGTCTTTGTCAGCATCATCATCATCATCATCTTCTATTTTGGCATGGGTTAGGGGCATTATTTACATTATTTACATTTAACGGATATTTGTCCTCATATTGCTTGTTGTTAACACGTTTCGGCTGATACACCTTCCAGCCTTCATCAGGTGTCTTGGGGAAATTTCGAACCTGGGTTCTCATTCCTAAGGTATTTTTCGATGTTATTATTATTATCATTATTATTATTATCATTCAGGTCACTGCCTGGGATCGAACTCGGAATCTTGGGGTTAGTAGCCCGTGCTCTTAACCACTACGCCATATGCCCATGGGCAGTGACCTGAATAATAATAACAATAATAATAAGTGTAATGGGTGCTTTTATGTGTCGCCAGTTTTCTCCTGTTTTTAATAATTTCAAAGTATTTGATCAGATCCTCAAAATTAATCTTATGTAACACACCTGCTTCTATACTTGGTAGAGATAAAACATTCTGAATATTATTTTAACAAGTTTAAAATGATTTCTTTTGTGCTGTAAAACATTTACCGTTTCTGTGGTTCAAAACACACACACACTTCCTTTGATGCCCTGAGCTTGTGCTTATTTTGCTCAATAGTTCATCCAACACCAAAAACAGGCAAAGTTTGGTGACAGGAATAGCATCTGGCAGCAGAAAAATTTACTTCAGTAACCTCTGTTCAACCCATACAAGTACAGAAAAGCAGATATTAAGATCATGGCAATGAATCAAAAGCATTAGAGCAAGATGGGTCAAAATGACTTCTAAGAAGATTGACAATAATATTGTCATATGCCCTGTCATGTAGCAAAATCTATTTTTAGAACTAGCTGAAGTGCGCAATAAGTTGACAATCATTATCATCATCGTCATCGTCATTCACTAGAGACTAATGAAAACAGGTTTTAGTGCATGTCAAAAACTGGTATCAGCACCATATCCTATGATCAAACAAGGTATAAGATGCAACAATTTCATAGGATTTTATACAAACCACTCCGTAAACACCAAATTGGCCTATTAATTATCGTTAATGGTTTTAAAAATAAAACATGCTTACTCAATCGTGTGATAATATCTGATGAAAATGTATTTGGGAAAATCAAATAATTAGCGCAGTGTTTCTCAACCTTTCTAACCTTTTGTAATCCGAATTCTGAAAGAACCCCTGCACAAAAAAAATTATATACCATATCTTTCTCATATTTTTTTCATTGTAGTTCACATGGAGAATATCATATGTATATATATATTTATATATATATATCATCATCATCATCATCATCATCATCGTTTAGCGTCCGTTTTCCATGCTAGCATGGGTTGGACAGTTCAACTGGGGTCTGTGAAGCCGGAAGGCTTCATCAAGCCTAGTCAGATCTGGCAGTGTTTCTACGGCTGGATGCCCTTCCTAATGCCAACCACTCCGTGAGTGTAGTATATATAGTATATATATATATATATATATATATATATATATTAATAATGGTATTTTTATATAAGCTTAAAGCTTATGGCAATCACCATAAGGAAAATAGTCTAATAAAGGGGCATATAAACCCTCAGCAGAAAAAGAAGGCATTCCTATCCATGTGGCAGACAAATCCATATCCCTTTGTTAATGCGACTAAGTGTGTTACCTTCTTTTTTCTGTTGAGGGTTTATATGTCCCTTTATTAGACTATTTTCCTTAGTCATTGTACGGTGATCACCATAAGCTTTAAGCTTATATAAAAATACCATTATTATTATTTACAGGATTGTAAATCATGGTGCCATAATAAAAAACCATTCATATATATATATATATAAAATATACGGCTTTATTTTGAGATTCCCAATATTAACAATACTCGCAAATAAAATACAGACTAGAGTTGTATTGCTCCAAGTGAGCTGTATTCTATTTAATAATCTGAATGGAGGCAATGCAAGCAGAAACTAGAGGAACATAATTAATAACCACACACAAAATCAAATATGTATATATATTCTTCTACATTTATAAAACTGATATAATAATTTCAAAAATATAAATATAAAAATACATATAAATAGATAAATATCGATATGATACATAAAGCACAGAGAATTTTAGATCTAAAAGTTACAATACATTGGTGTAATAAAAATTTAAGATGATAAAACATGAAAAGAACATACTAAAATACCACAAAAATATTGCAAAAATTTAAAAATTCTATCTACAGGCCGTTTCAGAGAC
>NC_042998.1:62021571-62086571 GCF_006345805.1 Octopus sinensis | reverse complement strand
GATGAGCAGTACAACCAAATCAAGCACCAGGGTTAGGTGTGGAAGTTGATGAATAATTTTCAAAAGTCATTGCTTTGGAACTGCAACAGGAAGTCATTACCTGTTTGGAATAAACTCTACAGATGTGTGAGAGAAACCAGTGACTGAATCTGTTTGAGATATACACACCTGGAACACACGTGTTCAGTGATCAGGTAATGACATTTAGGTTGAACACCTGTTAAACTTGTATCACATGTGCGACAATAAAATAAAGTACTTGTTGCAAACTAGAGGATCGATGTAGTTTCCTTTTCTCCTCCACTCAAGATTGCTAGTCGTGTGCTAAAGCTAGAGTGAATTATTGTTATTATGTTTTTATTATTTCTCTTTATCACAGGTTTTGTTGGAGCTCCTGGTGTCTTATATGTGTAGTGGGCTTATTATTATTATTATTAGAAATATTGAATTTCTAAATGTAGTCCTAGCTGGTGGGGGTGCTTGCCTCCCCTTTGCAAATATAAGGACACAGGAAATGTGTCAAAGCCGACAGGAAGCGTCGATGCTTCCTAGGGCTATATAGTGGTGGTGTAATTCCCTTTACAGGACTGTCACGTTATGTTGACTTTATACAACCACTCTGTCGCTCCACCACCGCTCATGTCTCTTTGAGACATTTAGAAATTCAATATTTCTAATTACGGTGATCAGTCAATAGATTTCACTGTAAATAGATATATTTGCAAAGGTTTGGCAAGTATCACTGCTAGCGGGGACTCGCTAACCTGGACTGATGACGGGCAAGACTCAGAAACATGCATGTCTTCAGGTTGCTAGTCCTAGCTGGTGGGTGTGCTTGCCTCCCCTTTGCAAATATAAGGACACAGGAAATGTGTCAAAGCCAACAGGAAGCGTCGATGCTTCCTAGGGCTATATAGTGGTGGTGTAATTCCCTTTACAGGACTGTCAAGTCATGTTGACTTTATACAACCACTCCATTATTATTATTATTATTATTATTATTATTATTATTATTATTATCATTATTGTTATTTCCCTTTCTTTTATCACAGGTTTTGTTGGATCTCCTGGAGTCTTATATGCATAGCGAGATTGATACCTGCAGCCTATGTTACCATGCTACTTGTTCTTTTCAGCTGTCTAATATTTACCTGATTATTCTGGCCATGCCAAGGAGGCAAACCTTTTGTAACAGTTCTACTGGGTACTCTATTCCAATTTCCTTTATATTCCTCATGATGCCTTCTGATACTGACCCCAAGGACTCAACAATAATTGGCACTATCTTCACCTTCTTCATTTTCCACAACCGGGCTATTTCGTATTTAAGAGGGTTGTATCTATCTATCCAGCTTTTAGTCCTTCTTCTTGAGTATTCATGGGTCAAAGGGGCATGCAACATCAACTATATTGCATATGCGGTGCACCTTTTCCACCACCACTAGGTTTAGTCTGTTATGCTCTAGCATCTGATTTGTTTGGATTAGGAAATCCCAGAGGATTTTGCTAGTCTCCAATTCCACCACTCTGTGGTTTGTGCTCGTACCATGTCTTGCCTCTCTCTAGCCCCCTCCTTTCACACAGTTTCCAGTGTAGCACTTTCACTACCTAATCCTGTCAACACAACTTGTAGTGGTTTTGTGCAAGTCTAATGCATACATTTGTGATATGGGCAATGGTTTCATCCACTCTATTGCAGATGTGGTACAGCTGAGACACTTGCTCATTCCTAAGGTTGACCCTCCAGTTCGTGGCCAAAGCTTGGTCTTGTGCTGCCAGTATAGTGCTCTTGGTTTCCTTTCTTCAGCCAATCCTTCCTATTTTTCCAGTAAGTTCTGTTGTGGCTACACGGAACTGATCATATAGTCCCTTCTTGCATAATTCTTCTTCATGTTCTTTTTGCACTTTTCCCTTCATTTTCCCATTTTTCTCTGCTTTCAATACTCCTTTGTTCCTAACTGATACTAACAAGTTTTCCTTACTTTGGGCTAAGTATTTCATTAAGCTCTCAAGTTCGATATGCATGCAGCCTTCCACACTTATCAATCCTCTTCCTCCATTTGCTCTCTTCATGTATAGGTGATCAGTGTCCACATGTGGATGATGGGCACCATGCATCATTAGAAGCTTTCTTGACTTCCTGTCCATCTCCTTTAGTGTTTCCTCTATCCACTTCATGATTCCAGTGCCATACTGAAACTGCACGGGAATTTATTGCTGAAATTGTTTCTGGTATTCAGCCAATATTTTTCTCACTTACCACAGGTACTCTCTTTTTGTATTTTCTTTCATGACATTGTGTTTAATTCCATCTACCTCAAGTATTCCCAGATATTTATAGCTTGATTGAGGTTGAATTGCCTTCATCATTTCACCACTTGGAAACTCTATGCCTTCTGTCTTGACGAGCTTTTCTCGTCTCATCACCATCATAGCACATTTTGGGAGCCCAAACTCCATCTTAATATCATTGGAGAAAATCTGCACAGACTAGACTAGGCTGTCTAGTTCTGCCTCATTTTTTGTGAATAACTGGCAAGTCATCCATGAATAGCCAGTGGTTCAGTTTTCCCTTACCTCTTTCCAAATCATACCCCAACTTTGTATTCTGTAGTATTTCACTCAAGGGGATCATTCCCAGCATGAAGATAAGTGGGGACAAACTGTTCCCCTGGGAAGATACCTCTCTTAATTTTCACCTCACCTAACACCTGATTCCTTGCTGTCTCTCTTCTACTCCATACATTTCCATTGTTCTTATTAACCAGTAGTGTAGTATCATATTGTATGCTTTATGATAGTCAACCCATGCCATTCTCAGGTTTGTATGTCTTCTCTAGCAGTCCCTGATAATTAGATTATCAATTAAGAGCTGATCCTTCATTCCCTGGCTCCTCTTTGCTACTCGTTCTGTTGAATTATTATTATCATAATTATTATCATTATCATTATTATTATTATTATTTTATCTGTCTGGTTGCAAAATTGCTACGTGACAATAACTTTTGTTAATTGACCTAATTCAGTGTTATTTACATCAAATCAATGAGCTTCCTAGCAATGAGACAGTTATTGTTGTTGTTGTTAGTGATGATGTGTTTTTTTATCTACATATTTTTTTTTTGTTGCAAAGTTCACCAGGTGCAAAAGCTGAGTAAGATGTTTATTCAATATATGCTTTCAATGTTCTAGAAAGTTCTCTGCATTGGTACATATGTTACAGCTTGCCTGCACTAGCTTGTTGCTGATGATGATCTGCCATGTATAAACAAAAGTAAAATGGGTGTGGCCACCTTATGTGTTTCTAGCATCTTATGAGTTCTGATTACATCATAGTAATTTTCAAAGAGAGGGAAAAACCCACACTAAAACACACATTGAAACAATACTCACCTGACAATAATTTTTTGCGTCGCAGAAAAGAACATGATTTAAAAAAAAAATGATAATCTTGCTTTCTTTATTGTTTTCATTTATCTTTCAGTCAGAAGGCAATGCAGTCCCTGTGGCCCTTCTAAGATCTCTTTGAGACTGATGGGAGGGAGGAAGGTACCTTTAACCCTTTGGTAGAATCGTTAGCATGCTGGGTGAAATGCTTAGCGGTATTTTGTCTGTCGTTACGTTGTGAGTTCAAATTCCGCTGAGGTCCACTTTGCCTTTCATCCTCTCGGGGTCAATAAATTAAGTACCAGTTACGTACTGGAGTCGATGTAATCGACTTAATACCTATGTCTGTCCTTGTTTGTCCTCTCTATGTTTGGCCCCTTGTGGGTAATAAAGAAATAGGTATTCACATTATTTTGTCAAAAGTATTGCTTATTTATTCACATTATTTTCAATTAATCATGCATTATTTTGTAGCTTTGAAATTTTGATGAAGTAATTGTTAATTTTTAGAACGATAATGTAGGGTTGGTATGGGAAGCCAGATCTGACCAGTTGAAGCATAAAACAGGCAGAATATTTTGGCTGGATATGGTTGGATTAAATGCTAAAGGGCTAATCCACAGACTGGCTTGGAAGTCTGGAACAGAGAAGATGTTTTCAAAGGCACCCAAGGACTGGGTAATGACATCAAACTATGTTTGCTACCCAAGTAAGCCATGGTGAAATTTGAACTCAGAATGCAAAGATCCAGTACAGATACTGAAATGCATCCTCTCTTATGTTCTTATAGTTAATCCAACATCCTGAATTTTTCTCTGGTACAAAGCCACTCTCTACCCTTAATACTGCTCCCTGCTTCCAATTGAGGGGGATTTTGTTTCTTTTGTCTTGCAAGGTAAATGGTGACCCCATTGGTTATGGTGCCACATGCAATCACCATTGCTGGTGCAACATAAAAAGCCCTGGTGTTGGTGTCACGTAAAAAGCACCTAGTAAAGTAAGAAGGGAATTCAATTGTAGAAACCATATCAGAGCAGACAATGGAGTCTAGAATGGCTCCTAGCCTTGCCAGCTCCCATCAAACTGTCCAGCCCATGCCAGCATGGAAAACAAAAGTTAAGTGATGATGATGAGCCCTAAAACTTATAAAGCCAGTTATTCAGTTTCTATGGCATTTACACAAGTGAAGTTGCAACTTTGTCTCTGAGTGGGATGTCAGTCTGTTGCAGAGTTCCAGGCCTACAATTTTGAGGGGAGGTGATAAGCCAATTACACTGCTCCAGATACTTTGCTGGAAATTTATTTTATTGAATGAATGGCAAAGTTGGCATCAGCAGGGTTTGAACTCAGAATGTAATGAACCAGAAGTTTTGCTAAGCATTTGGTCTAATGCCCTAACAATTCTACTAGCTTTCCACCCTGAGATACTGAGTGGTATATTTTGATTGTCTTCAAAACGATGAAAGGGCATATTTTGACCTCATCAGATTTGAACTCAAGATGCAGAGGGTCAGATTAAATACCACAATGAGCAGATTGACCAATGTAATACTCGATAGACAGACAGTTGATACCCGGGGTTAAAAAAGAAGAAAACTGGAAGCTTAAAGATGGAGAATGTTTCATGAGAGACGATAAAAGAAATAAACAAATAAAATCTTCTAATCTTAGTTCTTTTACATTGCTCAATGTTTCACTGTTTTTGCAAAGGCAAACTGAGAGGAAAACTGCATTGTAATGTATGTAATTGAGGAAGCCACCATCGTGTCAATGACTCACTTGTAAATTTATCCAGGTATACTCACAACACATGATAGCATAGCCAAGTGATTTAGGTCACAGATAACCTGTGATCACAAACATATCATTTACTATTGTTTTTTTGCTGTTGCTGTTTAACCCTAGGTTAGCTCTGATTGAGCTCATCTATGATCAACAGTGATCCAACAGACTAATTGGTTTTATACTTTCATAAAACATCTCTTTTATCTTTTATTTGTTTCAGTCATTGGACAGTGGCCATGCTGGGGCACCAGTTTGAAGGGTTTTAGTCAAACAAATCAACCCCTGTACTTATATATATTTAAAAAAAAAATTGGTGCTTATTTTATGAGTCTCTTTGGCAAATTGCTAAGATATGGAATTTAAACAAACCATCACCAGCAGTGCTGAGGCGCAATGGCCCAGTAGTTGGGGCAGTGGACTCGTGGTCATAAGAATGTGGTTTTAATTCCCAGACTGGGCATTGTGAGTGTTTATTGAGCAGAAAACACCTAAGCTCCACGAGGCTCTGGCAGGGAGTGGGGGGTGGGGTGAACCCCACTGTACTTTTTTATCACAAC
Organism: Octopus sinensis; assembly: GCF_006345805.1. Lineage (NCBI taxonomy): Eukaryota > Metazoa > Mollusca > Cephalopoda > Octopoda > Octopodidae > Octopus > Octopus sinensis. The sequence continues at coordinate 62,080,842 of NC_042998.1, read as the reverse complement.
TTTCTCTCAATCTTTCTTCCTACTTCTTCCACAAAGCAGAGAAACCATGGTGTACCCCACTATGGTGTGGTAAACTTTCAGACCCTAGTCTAGATTGCGAATCCTCTGTACCCCAGGATGGTTCAGCTCTCCACCCTTTAAAAGCCACTGTTTACAGAATGAGGATAACAATGTAGCTTTCACGTCTGTGCAACCGCCAGTCTATTGCGTGTGGTGGGTGCATTCTTAGTAGCTCAAATTAGAGATTATTCATTGTGGCTGATGACATGAGTCCTGATTGGAAGAAGAAGAAGGAGAAGAAGAAGAAGAAGAAGAAGAAGAAGAAGAAGAAGAAGGATGAGGAGGAGGAGGAGGAGGAGGAGAAGGAGAAATATAAAATATTTATATTTTATATTTTATATATATATTATATATTATATTAATTATATTTATTTTTTGTTTTTTATGTTTTGGTTTATGTCTATCACTGTTTGAGTTTCCTAATAGTGGTTTTATCTCTAATTTAATTTATATATATATATATATATATATATACAATTGCAGCATGGAAGGTGTTTGTAAGCCATTTAAGAAACACACAAAAGCCGTTCGATTCACTTCAACATTTAAGTTTAATTTGTCAAAATATTTTCGTTGCTAAAATCTGCGACCTGTTCACTGACAAAAATCCGTGCTGCATCTCTTTGGCAAATTGCAGCACGGATTTTCGTCAGTGAACAGGTCACAGATTTTAGCGACGAAAATATTTAGACAAATTAAACTTAAATGTTGAAGTGAATCGAACGGCTTTTGTGTGTTTCTTAAATGGCTTACAAACACCTTCCACGCTGCAATTGTTTTCGTTTCAGCACACGATCTCAGATCAAATCACTTGCTATGTGAGTACATCTCTGTATATATATATATATATATATATATATACACATAGATATATACATATATACATATATATACATTATCATCAGGCTCCAGTCTGATCTGGCAGTGTTTCTACTGCTGAATGCCCTTCCTAACACCAACCACTTTGTGAGTGTAGTAGGTGATTTTTACATGCCACCGGCACAGGGGCTAGAGGAGGCTGGCAACAGCCACAATTGGTTGGTGCTTTTTATGTGCCACCAGCATGGAAGCTTGTCAAGGCAGCACTGGCATTGGCCGTGTTCAGATGGTGCATTTTACATGTCACTGGCACGGGGATCACAACTACAATTTCCATTTGATTTTTATTTTGTTGTTGATGTACTTGACTCAATAGGTCTCCTCAAGCACAGCATTTCACGCTACGATCCAAGGTACTTTTGAATGGGCTGGGGCTGGTTATGCAAAACTGGTGTAGGTATATACATACATATATATATATCTGAAGGATTAAAATTAATCAAAGGACATACTAAGTATGTCTACCTGCTGGAAATAACAGTCAAAACTCTTAATTAAATCACCATAATACACTGATGATAACTACAGAAATCAATCGAAGGCAAATCAGGTTAAGACAATCTCCCAACATACATTTATGTATTTGGACTCACGTGGATCAAATCTCTTAACTATTGCGAATGTTATGTTCCAAAACCTCCCACAGAAATAAATAAAATCAAAAAAGCTATAAATGCCTATTGGCTGCAGAAACCTGGACATACTGAGAAGTCAGCGATATATATTTACATATAATAGCCAGAGAAATCTGAGATGTGATGAGTGCGCGATAGGTGAACTGCGATATGCTGAAGGATTAGTTTATTTTTTTATATTCTTTTATTTGTTTCAGTCATTTGTCTGTGGCCATGCTGGAGCACCACCTTTTAGTCGAAGGAATCAACCTCTGGACTTATTATTTGTAAGCCTGCAACTGATTCTATTGGTCTCTTTTGCCAAACTGTTAAGTTACAGGGACGTAAAAACACCAACATTGGTTGCCAAGTGATGGTCGGTGGGTACAAACAGACACAAACATACAAATATATACATATGTAAATGTGTGTGTGTGTGTGTATATATATACTTCTTTTGGTTTCCGTCTACCGAATCCACTCACAAGGCTTTGGTCAGTTCAAGGATATACTAAAAGACACAGTAAGACTGAAGCCGGAACCATGTGGTTGGGAAGCAAGTTTTTTCCACACAGCCACATATATATATATATATATAAAAGAGAGGTTCTGTCTGTTTGTCTCACAAAGTAAAACCAGACACCATCTCTATGATTTTCTTTCTTCTCTATCTGTCTATTTTCTCTCTCTTTCTTCTTCTCCTCCTTCTTTCTTTCTCTCTTTCCCTCACTAAATGAACACACACACACATCAAACATTTCTTTGTCAAAATACGCAAGCAAGAATTAAAAATACACCCACACCCACACCTATATATATATATATATATATATATATATATATATATATATATATATATATATACACACATATATATATACATATATATATTCATGTTTCAGTCATTTAATACCATGAGTATCCTCTCTTTCTGTCTCTACCTCTCTTCTCTCCCTGTCTATCTCTATCTCTCTATTCCCCCTCTTTCTTTCTTTCTCCCTCTCTCTTCCTTTCTTTCTCTTTCTTCTTTTCTCCCTTTCTTTCTCTCCCTCTTTTCCTCTTTCTCTCTCTTTATGCTTCTCTCTCTTTCTGTCGTCTCTTGCTCTCTCTCTTCCTGTCTCTCCTTCCTTCTCTCTCTCTTTTTCTGTCACTCACTCTCTTTCTTTCTGTCAATCTCTCTCTTTCTGTTACCTTTCCTAATCTTCTGCATAATTACAACAAGACATCGGTGACAGAGCTATCCTGGCGCCAAAAAATGTTCCTCTACATACCATAAATAATATGCTATTGAATAAATTTCCAGGTGTAGGAGTGGTTGTGTGGTAAGTAGCTTGCTTACCAACCACATGGTTCCGGGTTCAGTCTACCAAAGCCTTGTGAGTGGATTTGGTAGACGGAAACTGAAAGAAGCCTGTTGTATATATGTATATATATATGTATGTGTGTATTTTCGTTTGTGTGTCTGTGTTTGTCCCCTCAACATCGCTTGACAACTGATGCTGGTGTGTTTATGTCCTCGTAACTCAGCAGTTCCATAAAAGAGACCGATAGAATAAGTACTAGGCTTACAAAGAATAAGTCCTGGGGTCGATTTGCTCGACTAAAGGCGGTGCTCCAGCATGGCCCAAGTCAAATGACTGAAACAAGTAAAAGAGTAAGTATTCACTTATAACTCAATTGACAGTGTTGTTGATGATCAGGATAGTGTCAACTACCCCATCGAATTCTTTAACTCACTACAACCACCAGGTACAGTTCCTCATTGTGTTCAATTGAGAAAAAGGACTCCGATTAAGTATTCCATATTTTGTCTCAAACCAAAATTATGCAATGGTACAAGATTAATTGTGCACCAACTTTATTGGCCCAAACATTCTCACTGTTTGTAGTAGAGGCTTATGTACCCTACCCTGAAGTAAAACAAAAACATTGTTCATAAAGAAATATTCATTCTTAATGCAACATGAATACTTCAGTAATATCATTTACCATTACTATCATTACATTCTAGAATGAATAAATTAACCATTTTAATGAATTATACTATATAATTGTCATTACTAAATTGATAAATAAAATAACACATACATCTCACTTACTATTATCATGTAATAAACAAATTGAACTTCATGTATAAAAATGATCTTTTTTCTACTTCAATTATTACATTTTTTTCACTTATAAAAATATTATATCATTGCCATTACTGTATAGATAAATAAAATAAGACATATAGCTCAGTTATTATTGTCATATCATAAACAAACACAAGTTCATGTATGATATTGATCTTTCTTCTACTTTAATTATTACATGGTTTTTCCCTTCTAAAAATGCACACATATAGGAGGAGTAAATTACACATATAATAATACTTTGAAAGTGGCTCCTGATAAATAGTAAAAGTAATTACCCGATCAACGATGGGTTTTACTGCTAGTGTGGAGAATTTCAACAATTTGATGAATTTTTATTACAAAGACAAAAAAACGGAGAACATGGTACACAATTACAAATACAAACAATAAGAATGTATCTTTTAAAAATAATAATAATAATGAAATTATTGTATACAGTGCTCAGGTGCACCACAACTTGTCAGAAAGTTGTGGTGCCAGCTGTGTGAAAAAAGTGTCCCACCCTAACAGGAAGACCTGGGATGGGGTGGTGAAGCACGATCTTCAAATGTTGGGCCTCACTGAGGTGATTACAAGCGACTGAGATTTTTGGAGATATGCTGTGCTTGAGAAGACCTGGTAAACCAAGTGAGACCAAGTGAAACACATGATATATTTGTGTATATGTAGAGGTACATCTATGTGTGTGCATTTGTTCATTCATTCATTCTCTCTTTTACTCTTTTACTTGTTTCAATCATTTGACTGTGGCCATGCTGGAGCACTGCCTTTAGTCGAGCAAATCGACCCCGGGACTTATTCTTTGTAAGCCCAGTACTTATTCTATCGGTTTCTTTTGCTGAACTGCTAAGTGACGGGGACATAAACACACCAGCATTGGTTGTCAAGCAATGCTAGAGGGACAAATACAGACACACAAACATATACACACACATACATACATACATATATATATATATATATATTATATATATATATATATATATATATATATATACACATATATACGACAAGCTTCTTTCAGTTTCCATCTACCAAATCCACTCACAAGGCTTTGGTCAGCCTGAGGCTATAGTAGAAGACACTTGCCCAAGGTGCCACACAGTGGGACTGAACCCGGAACCACATGGTTGGTTAGCAAGCTACTTACCACACAGCCACTCATGCAAGGACAATACAAACCATTGCAGAAATACATCTTACCTAACACATGAAATATGTGTGTGTACATATATGCGTATATATGTATATGTATATATGTATGTGTCTTTATTGCATGTATGTATACATATGTATTTCTCCTTTTATGTACGTTTTCAGTTCTAAAAAACCGTAACCCCCACAAACCTCATTATTTTCTTCGATTATACTGTTATTTCTCTTTTACTTTCTCTTTCTATTTCTCTTTTTATATATGGTCTAATAAAAATATTGTATTACAACTACTAATAACTAATTCTGTTATAAGCATATCCATGAATATATACATGCATGTGTGTAAGTATATGTATGTATGGGTGTGTATGTATATAGGTAAATGTATATATATAATATATATATATATATTATATATATATATATATAATATATATATATATTATATATATATATATATTATATATATATATATATATATGTATGTATGTATGTATGTATGTATGTATGTATATATGTAAATATATATATATATATATATATATTATATATATATATATATATATATATATATATGTATGTATGTATATATATATATTTATATGCATAAATTAACCCTATGAACTTCTTGGACTATCTTATAAAAACTCTTTGACAAAGCTTAGAGGCATACCCAAGTACCCTAATTTTATCTACAGATTACTACAATACACTGAAAAGATGGAAATAACATATGTGGTACTGTGACCTCTAGGCTGAAACAGCTGTAAGAAATTGCTCTTTTTCTTTGTTCTAGAAATTACTAATACTTTACACATGTATTTGTATATTTTCTGAACTGTTTAAAATAAATAAATAGAAATAATATAATGTCTAACAGCTATATATATATGTGTGTGCATATATATATATATAGCTGTTGGGGGTATTTGTCTCCCCTTCGTAAATATATAAGGACACAGTAAGTGTGTCGAAGCCGACAGGAAGCATTCGATGCTTCCTGGGCTAAACAGCAGTGGTGTAATCACCTACTGTCACGTTAAATTGACAGTATACAACCATTATATATATAAATTTATACACACAATAAACTTTTGCCAAGTTTCCAAGTTCACTTGCAAGTCATTGATCAGCCTGGGGCTAAAGTTGAAGAGACTCCCCCAAGGTGCTGTGCTGTGCAATGGAACTGAACATAGAGCCATGAGATTACAAAGTGAGCTTCTTAATCACACACCTAAGACTATCATAAAAATGTGCTCTTCTTTGTTTAAGACAGTAGGGTTTGCCCTGAGGAAAATTCAGTTGTTATTTCTAGCATATTTAAGTGACCACTTTGAACATCCCTCTACTATTTTTGGATCATCATACACAGATAAATTTTTTTTTTGTTTTAGTCTAGAAGGAAGGCAAAGCTCATGATGCTTCACAAGGTATCTAAGACTGAAAATGGTAGGGATGGAAGGAGAGAGGAAAATATCCTTGAAGTAGAGACCGAGCAAAAATGCTTGCAATGGAGTGGCCTCCATTAAAAGCACAAATAATGTCATGCATTGGTGTCAAACTGAGCTATGAATTAATTCTACCATTCAAGTAGACTATGTTGGGATTTGAACTCAGGGTATAAAGAACTAGAACAACTCTTGTTTCTTTCTCTCCCTGTCCCCACCACATTAGTTTATCTGCTGCAGTCTTCTTCTTCTCTCCTACCTAGTCTGTCAAAATAAAACTAGTATCTGGACACGATTACTGACATTTAACTGAAAATTCTATTTTTGTGTACAGCTTAGTAAATAGACGTCAGGACTCTTCTCACGATAATTTTATTATTCTCATGTATGCAGTAATAATAATAATAATAATGAACTTATTGTAGTGCTCTGAATGTAGATAACAAGCAGTGGTGGGAAACCTTTTGTCTTGCATAATACAAAGCAACCTCACTAGTGCTGGTGCCATAGTTAGGTTAACCTCGAGATGCACCCTACCCGTTTAACATGCCTCTAGAACTACCGCTAATGCCAGTCTAGCTTACATGTCTACACTCTTCCATCCACTACCACTACCTGAGACCAAAAGAGGCCCATGCTGGTCCTGCTTCCCTCACTTCCTCACTGCCTCTTCCTCTTCCTGTAGGGTCCCGCAGCCATTGACATCACTGTTCTTTCCTTCCGGTTCACCTCATTCCCACAAGTGATTGGTAAGTGGAGACAATGTAGGATTGAAAGTACCACTTAGCCCTGCCTTTTGAGAATATGATAACAACTTAAGTGCTGGCACTATGATAAAATGTGTCCAATGCACAGGTTAGTGTTAGAAAGGGTACCTAGCCATAGAAACAATGTCCAAATAAAAGAAACAAATGAAAAATGATCCACCCTCATCACATCTGGGAAATTAGTAATTCCAAATATGGATTGACTTAGACCATAAGAACCCACCCAACCCATGCCAACAAGGATAAGCAGATGTAAAAAATCTTGATGGTGAAATGATGATGTGTCCTAAAGACTGGCTTTCCTCTTCGGGGCCAGAATCTACTTCATTGTGATCAGTTTTTTAGTCCTCAACAAAGAAACAGATGAAACTTAGAATGGGGTGTAGCTCCTACAACAGGGGATGATGTTGCTGCTGCACACACAGACACAGACAGACACACACACACTCAGACAGGACCATATTAAAGAAAGTATTTGTGTGTGTGTGTGTGTGTGTGTGTGTAGGAGAGGGGTTAACTCAACTGATTGGTATGAAATCACTCGCCCTCACATGTTCCAATCTCAGTTCTGACTGATATACTGTCTTCTTTTGTTTTCTCTACTGCTACTACAATAGCAGTTCTCAGCTATAGCTCTCATGGCCGCATGCAGTTCTCAACCATCCTTCTCAAAGCGCTTGACAGTCAGTCTTCTCTCTATAAATGTAATAAATTTTCCTTTAATTGGCTAGTGTTTTACTTTAGCGGGTGTAGACGCCTAAAAGATTCCAGATTTTGGATATGACCTGGATATCAAAAAGACTGAGAACGACAAACTCTGCAAAGTTGCTGGCTGATCCTATGTCACTTCCACCCTGGCCTTTCCAAATTACTCATCTCTCCTCCTCCCATCACTCATATTGTGAGTCTATCACCTCAGTTGCTCAGCTCCACACTATCTCCTCCTATATCCAGTCTGTTTTTCCCCATAGCTTAAGTTTGGTTTCTTTCTGCCAATGTATTTATTGCAATTCTTCATGAGTGATATCAACCCATCCCATTCATATTCAATCATTTCCCAATGTGTGTGTCCATGTGTGAGTGTGTGTGTGTGTGTGTGTGTCCATGTGTGAGTGTGAGTGAGTGAGTGTGTGTGTGTGGTGTGTGTCCATGTGTGAGTGAGTGAGTGTGTGTTTGTGCCCATGTGTGTGTGTGTCTGTGTGTGAGTGAGTGAGTGTGTGTGTGTCTATGTGTGAATGAATGAGTGTGTGTGTGTGTGTGCCCATGTATGAGTGAGTGAATGTGTGTGTGTGTGTGTCTATGTGTGAGTGTGTGTGTGTGTGTATGTGTCCATGTGTGAGTGAGTGAGTGTGTGTCCATGTTCATGTGTGAATGAGTGTGTGTGTGTGTGTGTGTCCATGTGTGCGTGTGTGTGTCTATGTGTGTGTGTGTGTATGTATGTGTGAGTGAGTGAGTGACTCTGTGTGTGTGTGTGTGTGTTTGCTATCATGTGTGCTGCAAATTTCCAATCCTGAACAAGGTTTGGCAGACAGGTTGCATGTAGTTTTTCACACCCATTGTTTTATAAATAAAAAAGTCACAGCTTATCCTATTAGTACATAATGGTGAATATAATTCCTGGTCGTCTGGTACTTATTCTTGACAGCTATGTAAACCAAGGTATGGCAGAATTAAGGTATAAAAGAAACTATGAAATGCCAGCAGTAGATTTGAACCCAAGACCTATAAACAAGGAGTCAAATACCATTCCCTTCCCTAACATATGATACTCCATCTTCCTTATGTTGTTTAACCCCAAGTCAATCATGGTTGAGCAAACCTATTATCAAAGGTGTTCTAACTGTAATCATTGCATATTTTTCTTATATAGGATCTACAGTCTTAAATGTGTCATTTTAATTTTTTTTGAAGATAGTGGAGTGTGATATTTGAGGGGGATTTGGCTGCTATTTTTAGCATTTCAAGTAACAAGTTAGAACAGTAGTTCTCAACCGTTTTTAACCTATGAATCACCTCGATTACTATTTGGTATTCTGAAAATATGTTGTGTTTCTATAAATAATGTTAGGAATTGTATAAAAATTAAAACATTTTGTGTATTATGTAAATATAATGAGAATTTACAAAAAAGACAGAGACAGGTGTGTAAACAACAATCATATGTATTAGTTTAACGCTCGGGAAGCGAGAAAGTCTTTTACGTTTCGAGCCTATGCTCTTCAACAGAAAGGAACACAGAAATATACGGGGAGAGAAAATAGAAAAAGGCTTAGTGGCTAGTGATCTATATGGCGAATGCTGGACAGAGAAGGTCACACAGGAGGGCTAGGAAGAAGAGGAGATAATAAAGTAGTGGTGATCCCAAAACGAAGGTGCATGTGTGTGTGTGTGTGTGTGTGTATGTGAGAGCATGTGTGTGTGTATGTGAGAGCATGTATGTATGTGTGGAAGGGGGCTGGTGACATTGACGTGTGCGTGTGTGCATGTGTAGGTGTGTGGATGATAAATATAACCAGTTTATTGGACATAACTTTTAGCAACTAAATTCAATGGAAAAAGAATGTTTACTAGAAAAACAAGACCTGAATATACAAAGATATATTTATCAAAAAGAGATATAACTTTATTGCTATTTCAATGTGAGCCTTGTGGTCAACATTGCTCAGCTAGTTTTACCCACTTCTTTGTAAAACTATGTTGAAGGCAATGAGCTGGCAGAATCTTTAGCATGCCAGGCAAAATACTTAGTGGCATTTCATCCATTGTTACATAATCACCATCATCATCATTGTGTAACGTCCGCTTTCCATGCTGGCATGGGTTGGACGGTTCAACTGGGGTCTCAGAAGCTAGGAGGCTGCACCAGGCTCCAGTCTGATCTGGCAGTGATTCTATAGCTGGATGCCCTTCCTAATGCCAACCATTCCAAGAGTGTAGTGGGTGCTTTTTTACATGCCACTGGCACAGAGGCCAGAGGGAGCTGGCATCGACCACAATCAGATGGTGCTTTTTATGTGCCACCAGCATGGAAGCCAGTCAAGGCGGCGCTGCCATCGGCCACGTTCGGGTGGTGCTTTCTATGTGCCACCTGCACAGGGATCACAACTACAATTTCCATTTGATTGTGGTTTGATTTGATATTCATGTTGATGTATTTGACTCAATGTCTCTTCAAGCACAACATGTCGCCCTACGATCCAAGGTACTTTTGAGTGGGGTGGTTATGCGGCACTGATGTAGGTTACAGCTGTGAACTCATCTTATTTGTCAGGTCTTCTCAGTCACAGCATATCTCCTGAGGTCTCAGCCTTTTGCCATTGCCTCTGTGAGGTCCAAATTCTGAGTTCAAATTCCACCAAGGTCAACTTTGCCTTTCATCCTTTCGGAGTTGACGAAATAAGTACCAGTAGTGCACTGGGGTCAATGAGATTGACTTGCCCCCTCCCCCAAATTTCAGGCTTTGTGCCTATCATAGAAAGGATTATGAAGAACTATGTTAAGTGTTAGAGAAAGAAACCTACTTGTTTCTTGCAGCAAGTGCATCTAAAGCAAAACTTTCTCAAAGACCTCTAAAATCCTACTGTGGAGACCCAAATCCTATATGGACCCTCAGGGGTTCATATGGACTCTGTTTGAGAACCAGTTAGTTAGAAGCTCCTTCTTCTAATCTTGTGACTGGTCTGAATAAGGTTCTCTGATGACCAGGTGTTTATTCTTGGCACCAAGGTCAACTTTGTTTGTTTGTTTTTATGTCTGTTTTTCCATGTTAGCATGGGTTAGGGGGAATATATTACTGTTTTTATAGTGAGATGCCTTTCTTGTCACTAACAACCTTTACATATTTTTCGAGTAATGGATCTTTTATTTGACATGCCTTTGAAGGGGAAAAACCAGCAAACAGCTTCTTGATAGAAGTGACATCATCAATGGTTGTAGCTTGCATTCTTTGGAGAAATGCAAATGCAAGCAAACATTTACACACACATACATGGAGATGCACGTACATACATAAATGCATACATACATACACACACATACATACATAATACATACATTCATACACACATAAATACATTCATACACACATACATACATTCATACAAACATACATACATACATACATACATACATACATACATACATACATACATACATACATACATACGTATATACACACATAAATACATTCATACATACATAAAAACATACATACATTCATACAAACATACATACACACACATACATGCATACAAACATACATACATAAATACATGCATACATATACACACATACATGCATATATATATACACAAACATACATAGATACATTCATACATACACAGATACATACATTCATACATATATACACACACATACATACATACATACATACACATATATACAACCATACACACATACATGCACACATACATACACACATACATTCATGCATACATACATACATACATACATACATACATACATACATACATACATACATACATGCATGCATGCATACATACATGCATTCATACATACATACATACATGCATGCATGCATGCATGCATACATACATACATACATACATACATACATACATACATACATACATACATACATACATACATACATACATACATGCATACATACTGCTGAAGTGTCTCCATTTGGCAAAAGCTCCTGCTACCATTAATTTCCACCCTTGAAGGGCTCACAAAGACCTGAGCCACAATCCTCACACTGAGAACAGAGAGTGGAATGATCATCTCTAATACCATAAATATTTTGAAGCAAATATTCCAAAGAGAGGGTCTCCCTGTATTTCTGTACATATCTGGCATTAAACTCATTATCATTTCCACAAAAAAAAAAAAAGCAGCTACATATTAGGGTCTGCAACTTATTATTATTATTGTAACCCATAATTTCTTTGTGGATGACCTCAAGATTTATGCTAAAAATGTTAACAATGTCAAAAACAACAGGAATTAATAACAACATTTTCAGTTGACATAGGAATGGAATTTGGCCAGAAGAAATGTTCTTATTTAATTATTTAGATAATATTTAAATAATATGTAGGCTTGAATACAAAACATAAATATATCTACTTCTGATATTAAGTGTATGATTAATTCATACCAAGAAGTCCTACAAATCCAATCATATTTGTCAAAAATGGAGGAGATAAGATGTTAAAAAGTTATAAGAAGTTTATTCATGCATACGATTGTTTTGTACATAGGTATAAATTTATTTTAGAATTTGAAAATAGCAAAATACTCATCAGTGCAGAGAAAATAATAGAAACTTGAAAAAGGAGCAGAAAAGAAATATTTTAATTATTACTTACAATGGTGTTGAGAAGGGTATCCAGCTGTAGAAACCTTGCCAAGTCAGATTGGAAACCCATGCCAGCATGGAAAACAGACATTAAATGATGACAATGACAATGATGATGATGATGATGATGATAATCATGATCGTCATCATCATTATCATCATCATCATAATTTAACATCCATTGCCCATGCTGCATGGCTTGGATAGTATAATATATATACATGTGTGTGTGTGTTTATACATATATATATATATATATGTATATATTACGGAGATGTACTCGCATAGCAAGTGATTTGATCTGAGATTGTGTGCTGGAACGAAAACAATTGCAGCGTGGAAGGTGTTTGTAAGCCATTTAAGAAACACACAAAAGCCGTTCGATTCACTTCAACATTTAAGTTTAATTTGTCAAAATATTTTCGTCACTAAAATCCACGACCTGTTCACTGACAAAAATCCGTGCTATCACATATTGGAAGTCATTTTTTAGATTGGAATTTAGCATGCTGGGCAAAATGCTTAGCAGCACGTGATGCAACACAGATTTTTGTCAGTGAACAAGTCATGGATTTTAGCGCCGAAAATATTTTGACAAATTAAACTTAAATGTTGAAGTGATTCCAACGGCTTTTGTGTGTTTCTTAAATGGCTTACAAACACCTTCCATGCTGCAATTGTATATGTATATACATGTGTATATATATATATATATATATATGCATGCATGTAGGTATATAAATATATGTATGTATGTATGTATATCTTTGTATATCTTTTTGTCTGTTTGTCCATCCATCATCACTTGACAACTGGTGTTGGTGTGTTTACATCCCTGTAACTTACCAGTTTGGCAAAAGAGACTCATAGAATAAGTACCGGGCTTTAAAAACAAATAACTCCTGGGGTCGATTTGTTTGACTAAAACCCTTCAAGGCAGTGCTCCAGCATGGTTGCAGTCTAATGACTGAAACAAGTAAAACATAAAAAATAAAAACAAAACAATGGTTCCCTGGTGTCTGCTTCAAACCATTCCAATCTACATAATTCTTTCTACTCTAAGCACAAAGCCTGAAATTTGGGGAGGGGACAAGTTGATTACATCAACCCAGTGTATCATTGGTACTTAATTTATCGACCCTGAAAGGATGAAAGGCAAAGTCTACCTCAGCAGAATTTGAACTCAGAATGTAAAGATGGACGAAATGCTGCTAAGCGTTTTGCCCAGCATGCTAAATTCCAATCTAAATAATGACTTCCTATATGTGTCACACTGATTTTCTTTTACCTCCACTCTCTCACCATTGTGAACATAGTTAGTAAGGGAGCAAGGGGTGTGACCACTCCCCACCGAGGACAATTTTCATAATTGGTGCCTTTCAACAATTTTTTTCAAAAAACTCTTTAGTTCACTTGTGCAATAAAAGTCAAATCACATTTTTGTTGATCAGATGACCTTGGAAGAACTTTCTGGAGTCATTTCTTTATTTGACCAACCTTCCTTTTTTTTTCATCTGTCTGGAAATCTCCTTTGATGTGTTGGTGGCCACTGACATCCGAACAAACCCTGACATCATAGCCTCTTGGCAGTGTAGAAGTGGCTGTGTGGTAAGTAGCTTGCTTACCAACCACATGGTTCCGGGTTCAGTCCCACTGCGTGGCACCTTGGGCAAGTGTCTTCTACTATAGCCTCGGGCCGACCAAAGCCTTGTGAGTGGATTTAGTTGATGGAAACTGAAAGAAGCCTGTCGTATATATGTATATATATATATGTATGTGTGTGTGTATATGCTTCTGTGTCTGTGTTTGTCCCCCAACATTGCTTGACAACCGATAGTGGTGTGTTTACATCCCTGTAACTTAGCAGTTCGGCAAAAGAGACCGATAGAATAAGTACTAGGCTACCAAAGAATAAGTCCTGGGGTGGATTTGCTCGACTAAAGGCAATGCTCTAGCATGGCCACAGTCAAATGACTGAAACAAGTAAAAGAGCGTAAAAGAGGACAATCCTGTGGAGTTGCATCTTTTTCATGTCACACTTATATCAGAAGTTGTTAAGTTTCATACATAATAGGCACAGAAGTGGCTGTGTAGTAAGAAGTTTGCTTCTCAGGCACTTGGTTCTAGGTTCAGTCCTATGGTGCGGCAGCTTGGTCATGTCTTCAACTATAGACTCAGGCCGACCAAAGCCCTGTGAGTGGATTTGGTCAGCTGTGTGAAGAAGTGTCGCACCCTAACAGTGGAGGAAGCCTGTGTAGACCCAGGAAGACATGGAATGAGGTAGTGAAGCTAACCTTCGAACATTGGGCCTCACGGAGGCAATGATAAGTGGCTGAGACATTTGGAAGTATGCTGTGCTTGAGAAGACCCAGCAAGCCAGGTGGGATCATAGTCATAGCTGATGCCAGTGTTGCATAATTGGCCCGTTTAAAAGCACCCTTCAATAGTTGGTTGATATGTCATGCTTGTGAAGACCTGTTGAACTGAGTGAAATCATAGTTCTGGCTGATGCCAGTACCGCCTGACTGCCATTCGTGCTGGCATGTAATAAACACCATTCAAGCATGGCTGATATCAGTACTGCCTGACAGGCACCTGTGCTGGTGGTATGTAAAAGAACACCATTTGAGTGTGGCTGATGCCAGTGCTGCCTGACTGGCTCTGTGCCGGTGGCATGTAAAAAGCACCCACTACACTCTTGGAGTGGTTGGCATTAGAAAGAGCATCCAGCTGTAGAAAAAATGCCAAATCAGATTGGAGCCTGGTGTAGCCTCCTGGGTTGCCAGTTCCCAGTCAAACTGTCCAACCCAATTCTGCATGGAAAATGGACGTTAAATGATGATGACGATGATGATGATGATGGTAATAATCATCATCATCATTTAACATCCATTGCCCATGCTGGCATGGCTAAGATGGTATAATATGTATGTAAGTATATATATATATATATATATATATATTATATATATATATATATATTCCATATAAAATTAGTGTACATTTAAACACAAAAGAAGCGACCTTTAATAGGCAGCCTTACATGCTAGACAGAGCAGTCAAAATGACCAAAACCACATTTAAGAGCAGTTTCGAAGGGAATGAAAAATAAAAACTTTTGCCTTGTTTTTTTACAGGTTTCAAACTCTAATAAAATAATTTTCTCGGTAGAGTTCTCTTCAGTGGCACACCAAAACTTTAACATGTAATTTAGAGACAGAATAACACATGTTTCATCATTATATATTATAAATTTTCAAATTCACCACATAAGCATGGTTTCAGTCAGCAGAAAACGAAAAAATTGCCGAATTAATCTTCCGAAATTGGGTGTAAACAAACAAGGTAAAAGTTTTTGTTTTTCATTCCTTTCGAAATTGCTATTAAATGTAGTTTTGGTAATTTTGACTGCTCCTTCTGGCATGTAAGGCTACCTGTTAAAGGTCACCTCTTTGGTGTTTAAATGTACACTAATTTTATATGGAAAATATGTTGTCTATTGACTTTTTATACATGCTAGGCCACTGGTAGTGAAATTTCTACCCTATATTTTATGAATATGTATTGTTAGTGTTAGACACTGCTGCCTGTACTGATATGTCTATAAACCATGCGATGACAGACATGCACTCTGTAACTTATTGAATGTGTAGAGATGTGTCGGGGTGTATTCATGTGTGTGTACATGTGTGTGTGAGTTTCTGTGTGGATGTGTGGGTTTGGGGTTAGATGTGGATGTGTATGTTTTGCTTGTGCGGTGTGGTGGAGGTCGGGCGGTTCTCAATTGACCAACCGTGAGGAAGATAATGATAATTTTAAATTCAAATCCAATAGTGTATTTATGTCATAAGGAAAATTGTTAACTGGAACCCGGACATACATATATACCGCTCTGGATCCTAATGTAAGTGTTATTAATAATATTATGAATGATAATAATGATAACATTAATGATATTGACAACGATAATGATGCTAACTTTAATGACACTTTAGAAATTATTATGAAGTAATATAATGTACTATTGACTATGTATATTTGCATCTAGGTACTAATTTGTGTATGTTTATTATCACAATATTAAGTCGAAAAACTGAGACATTGAATGTGGAACACATATATATGTTTACTAATTTATATTATTTATTTATATCATTATGTAAATGTATATTTTTATATGTATAAGAGTGTGAGTATATGCACTCATATGTATATGTATATGTTATATTGTGGGTATGCACCCACACCCATGTGGGTATATATGTAGACTGAGTTATATTACATAATCTCCGAAGAGGCCTTATGATATTTTTGTAAATGTCTCATTTATATCTATATATTGACCAACCATAAAGGGCTAATATTGGTAAAATGAGACATACTTATCTACATGGCCGAAACAGCTGTAAGATGTAATCTGTACTTATATTTATATTTACTTATATTTATATTCTCTTTTATATATATTCTACTTATTATACAACATTACTCTTTTATGTACACTTTTTAATGTACATTCTCTTATGTACACTGATTTGTTCTGCTTTTTATATTTAACCCTACAGTTTTTTATGTGGTGGTTTAATAAAGTATGTGATTGAGTATTATCTGGTAATTGATATTTGATTTAGATGTATTTCTCCATTTTCTTATCTTGTATTAGTAATTTGTGGTAAATCATTTTACCTTTGCCCATATAATACAGTAAATGAATTGATTGCATCGCAATCATTAACATTTATGTATTAACTTTGTTGGCTACTTCACTAGCAGTATATTGGATATATGTTATCCCATGGACGGTTGCATTTACAACCCCTATCTCAATTTGTATATATATATATATATATATATATATATATATATATATATATATATACATATATATATATATGTGTGTGTGTATCTTTATGTCTGTTTGTCCCTCCAGTTTGGTAAAAGAGACCGATAGAATAAGTACCAGGATTGAGAAAAAAATAACTCCTGGAGTCAATTTGTTTGACTAAAACCCTTCAAGGCTGTGCTCCAGCATGGCTGCAATCAAATGACTGAAACAAGTGAAATAATATTGTTACTGAAACATGAAATTAATGTAGAATAGAATTATGTATATCATAACTATGTAGCATCCCAGCCTTCCTGAGCTAGTTTTTCACCACGTTCTTTAAAAATCATGGTAGTGGTCTTGGTCTCGGGACCATTCATACCTAGAAACTGAGGTTGGGAGTAAGCAAGGGCATGCTCCCTGTAGAAAATTTAGCTTCAAAAAAGCCTCATGATAGCAAGGAGAATGGGCACTAACCAGCCCAAAGGTTGGGGTTGGCTGCACCTGCTTACCTCATTTTGTATGGCATTGAGGTGCCCCGACTGGCCTTGTGCCGGTGGCATGTAAAAAACACCATCCGATCGTGGCCGATGCCAGCCTCGTCTGGCACGTAAAAGCACACACTACACTCATGGAGTGGTTGGTGTTAGGAAGGGCATCCAGCTATAGAAATATTGCCAGATCAGACTGGGCCTGGTGCAGCCTTCTGGCTTCCCAGACACCAGTGGAACCGTCCAACCCATGCTAGCATGGAAAGCGGACGCTAAATGATGATGATGATGATGAGGTAAATTCAGTCACCTCTGTTAATGGGGACAAAACCTGGATTTAAAACACTGGATGATGATGATGATGATGATGATGATGATGATGATGATGATGATGATGATGATGATGATGATGATGATAACTAATGAAATATGTCACATGGCATAAGAAAAGTGACTTGAGAATTGTTTGGTTTGTGTCAAGCTCCATTTTTTTAATGTGCTTACTCTCCCTAACTTTAGAACCTGGTTATGCTATTATACACCATACTGATGTTTAACATTGACATCATCATCATTATCATCAACGTTTAACACCTGTCTTCCATGCTAGCATGGGTGGGACAGTTTGATAGGAGGCAGCCAGGCAGAAGCCTGCACCAGACTTCTGTGACTGTTTTGGCAGGATTTTTACAGCTGGATGCCCTTCTTAATACCAATCACTCAGCAGATAGGACTTAGTGCTTTTTATGTGGCACAAGCACAAGTGAGGTCTCTTTTGGCAAGGTTTTTACAGCTGAATGCCCTTCCTAACACCAACCACTCAGCTGAGTGGACTTAGTGCTTTTTTACGTGGCACAAGCACAGGCGAGGTAAGTTTTGGCAAGGTTTTTACAGCTGGATTCCCTTCCAAACACCAACCACTTCACAGTGTGGACTGTGTGCTTTTAAGTGGCACTTGTACTAATGGGGTCACCGAGTACTTGCAAGATAAAAAAATGGATATGAAAGAAACCATCACCACCTTAATTCATTATCTATCAAATTCACCTCTGTCTTTTACTCATCTCCTTCACTCTAATGAACTTGTCCACCCACCCTTCTTAATTCTTTGTCCATGCTCTCTCCTTCACTCACCATATATCTTGAGTGTACACTCAGATACCTTGTCATTGCAGGTCATTGTTCTATTGTTCTCCAACCGGATATCTTCCCCCATTTTTATATAATGTACTACTACTACTACTACTACTACTACTACTACTACTACTACTACTACTATACTACTACTACTACTACCACCACCACCACCACCACTACTACTACAACTACTACTACTACTACTACTACTACTACTACTACTACTACTACTACTACTACTACTACTACTATCATTATCTTCTTATTTCAATTTTCTTTTCATTTCTTGCAGAATGTCTTCCCAACATCTAGGGCAAAGATACTCACTGTATACATTAGTAGGCTGTTGAAAGAAACACACCAAATTGTTCATTTATAAAGTTATGTGATAGAAGAAAAAGGGAAAGAAAGAGGAAGAGAAAAAGGGAAGGAAAAAGAAATAAAAAAATATTGTTATTATTATTATTATTATTATTATTATCATTATTATTATTATTATTCAAAATCTTTATCTTTGTTTAAACATTATCTATAAGTAATGTCACTACTTTTACTATCTTACCCTCCCCACCACCGCTGCCACCACGACCACGACCACCACCACCACCACCTCCTCTGTCACTACTACGACCACTGCCGCCACTACCACCTTTGTCGCTATCACCACCACCACCACCTTTGTGTTTCTGAAAGTCATGAGAGCTGTGCTGTTTTCTGAAGCTACTTTGTGACCTCACTAGCACTGATGCCATGATGAAGTGCACCCAGTACACTCTGGAAAGTGGTTGACATTAGGAAGGGCATCCAAGTATAGAAACCCACACCTAAACAGACATTAGGAGCTCAATGCAGTGCTTTAGCTCTTTGGATCTTGCGGAACCATCCAACCCATGCTAGCATGAAAGGACATTAAGATAATGATGATGATGATGGTGATGATGACGACGATAGGGATGATGATGATGATAATGATGATGGTGAGGATGATGTTGGTGGTGGTGGTGGTGGTGGTGGTAGTGGTGGTGATGATAATGATGATGTTGATGATGATGATGATGATGATGATGATGAAGAGGTGGAGGAGTCGCAGAGCCGAGTTCAGCAGGAAAAGACAGTCAGTCACTTGAATCCATCCTCGGTATATTACTGGTACTGCCTGCATAATCGACCCTGGCATAATGAAAAGACAACGTTGACTTCGATTGGATTTTTATTTTGAAGGGTAGAATGACAAGATGGAAGCAAATATCACAAGACGACAAAAGTATCTTCTGCCATGTTGTTGTTTCTAAACTGATTCTCTGTGTTTCTCCTCCTAAATGGAATGTTGTGGCACACCTACCTACCTACCTAGCATGTCCTTTAAACCATTCCAACCTTGATGTTCTGTGCATTTTGGTAAGGTGCCAGGGCTGAGTGGTCTGGTAAATATGTTTCAAATAACACAAGCACTGAAAATAAACAAAAAACAAAAACAGACATTGAGGAAGTGTGGTGGTGGTGGTGGTGACGATGACGATGATGATGGTGAATAGGAGAAGGAGGAGGAGGAGGAGAAGGAAGAGTAAAAAGAGGAGGTTGGTATTGGTGGTTGTGATAATGAAAATGATGATAATGGTGTTGATGGTGGTTATAGTGGTAGTAGTCGTGATAGTGGTGATGGAGGTAGTGTTGAGGTGGTGGTGGTGGTGGTGGTGGTGGTCATGGTGGCAGCGGTGGTGAGATTGTAAAGGTTGCGATATTACTTGTAGATAATGTTTAAATGAAGATAAAGATTTTGAATAAAAATGATAATAATAATAATCCTTTCTACTAAAGGCACAAGGCCTGAAATTTTTGGGGAGGGAACTAGTTGATTACATTGACCCCAATGTTTCACAGCTACTTAATTTATCGACCCTGAAAGGATGAAAGGCAAAGTTCTAAATTATTATTTATTTTTTGAATCAGGTGAAGACACAAGATGTTGAAATATCGTTCACTAGATAACGATGCACTCTTCTTTTAATTTTGACTCTATATCTTCAGGAGGAGTTACCTCAATCCCTTATATAGTAATAATAATAATAATAATAATAATAATGATAATGATAATGATAATAATAATAATAATAATAATAATAATGATAATGATAATGATAATAACAATAATAATAATAATAATAATAATAATAATAATAATAATATAATAATAATTAATAATAATAATAATAATAATAATAAATAATATTAATAATGATATTATATAATAATAATAATAATAATAATAATAATGATATTAATAATAATAATAATAATAATAATAATAATAATAATAGGACTGCAAAAATATCTACTTCAGAAGGAAGGAAAACTGATACAAATAGCGGCAAAACACGAGCAAAACAAAAAACTGTTCTCAGTATTTAAGGAAGCTGACAAATACAAACAAGAAATCATACCACCTAATAAATATGAAGAAGAAGAAGATGATGAAGAAACAACAAAAGCTATAAAACAAATGAAATCCAAACTAAAAATAGAACAGCAACGAACCATGATAAAACGATGGCAAGAAAAGCCCCTTCATGGTAAATACTGGACTAAACTAAATGCAAAAGAAATAGACAAAGAAAAATCCCAGCAATGGTTGAGAAGCTCAGGACTCAAAGCAGAAACAGAGGGATTTTTAATTGCAGCACAAGACCAAAGCCTCCCCACCAGAAATTACAAAAAACATGTAATGAAAAGAAATATAACAAGTAACTGCAGAATATGTGGAGATGGACAAGAAACAATAAATCATATTATCTCTAGCTGCCCAGTCCTGGCTAAGAAGGAATATATTCACAGACATGACAGAGTTGGAACCTACATACATTGGAAGCTATGCCAACATTATGGAATAACAACAGAAAAAAGATGGTATAGGCACACACCAGAAAAGGTCACAGAAAATGAGAAAGCAACTATTCTCTGGGATATGCCGATACACACAGATAGAGAAATTAAGGCCAACAGACCAGATATAGTTGTCAGAGATCATGAAGAAAAAAAATGCTTTCTAATTGATGTATCAATACCGGCAGATGACAACGTGTCTCTAAAAGAAATGGAGAAACTCTCAAAATACAAAGACCTGGAAATAGAGGTGACCAGAATGTGGAATCTAAAATCAGAAACAATTCCTATCATAGTAGGTGCATTAGGCATGATAAAAAAATATTCAGACAAATACATAACAAAAACACCAGGACTTACAAACACATATAACATACAGAAAATTGCACTACTAGGCACTGCACACATCCTATGCAGAACACTTTCCATACAATAACCATCAGAGCATCACAACAACTCAATAATAATAATAATAATATAATAATAATAATAATAATAAAAAAGTTGTCATGTTGATACCTGTCATGATGATACCTGTAGGCACCCACACTCACCCCAGATCATGTCGGCTGTAATTTCTACAATTTATGGTTGGAAGATAACTACATTAAAAGTCTATCATAACAGTTACTTTAAGATTAGGGCCAGGTATAGACAGTGTGGCACCTGCTATATCTATATCATGTGGGGTGGTGGTTGAGGGTTCATTTAATAGTCACTGTTGAATGGACACACTCATATGCATATATACTTACGTACATAGAGGCACACATACACACACATGAATACATACAGACACACACACATATATCAACAGTGACAGATAACTTAGTATAACTATATCTTACATAACTAGTCATCGACATTACTGTTAAAAAGTGACACTCATGGAGGAGGGGGCAGACCCCACCCCACCCCACGGGTGGCACTTTTAAAGGAGCACCACTTTTGGATCTGCTGTAGGCAGCATGTGTCTTTTGTGGGGTTCAGGGGAGGCAAATGGAAAGGCTGCCCTGGGCAGCACACACTCTAGCTAAACTAGTGTGTTGAAGAAGTATAGAAAACTGATCCAATCCAATCTGGTCATGTTTCTACAGCTGGATGCCTTTCCTAACACCTACCACTCCGAGTGTGTAGTGGGTGCTTTTTACATGTAGCACCGGCACGAGGGCCAGTCAGGTGGTACTGGCATCGACCATGCTCAAATGGTGCTTTTTACGTGCCACTGGCATGGGAGCCAGACAAATAACACTGGCAACGACCACATTTGAATGGTGCTTTTTATGTGCCACCGGCATCATATATACATGTATAGAAGCAGATGTGAGATGAAGGCATATTTATATTTTTTCTGATTTTATGTTTGGAGTTCAGATGCCACAGGGTTGACTTTGCCCTTCCTCTTTTTGGGGTCAATAAAATAAGTCCCAGTTGAGCCCTGGAGTTTTTGTTATCAACTTGCACGCTCCCCCAAAATTGCTGGCCTTGTACCAAAATTTGAAACCAAATATGAAGGTGCAAATATTCTAATCAAAATCTAGTCCCTAACCTCCTTAGTACAGGACCTTCCCTTGAAATGTAGCTGTGAAGGGCATGTTTACCTTTTCCTCTATCATTCCAGGCTTCTGTACTTTCAGTACAGTAAACCCTTGACTATTGCAGGTGTTACGTTCCACCCCACCACCCATGATAAGTGAAAATCTGTAAAGTAGAAACAGTACCGTACTGTATACTTTTGTTTTATTATTTTTATAATTTGTATATATTTATTATATTATACATTCAAAACAACACCCCAGAGGAATCAATGAAAGCTTAAATAATAAACTGCGATAAGTGAACCATGACATGGTGAGGGATTACTGTAGTGAAATTAGTGAAATTACTTTCCTATTAATTTGCTCTTCCCAGAAAAGGTGTCATGACATTAGATTTAGATTCAATCATTTATTTACAAATTTTCATATTGTCATATATATGAGTAGGCAAAGTATTTCCTCTTTCATTATATTATATGGATGTATTGAACAATAATGTTTCCAGGAAATGTCAATATCCTCATTTACCTTTATCTAGATTACTACTAGTGTCAATTACCTGGAAAATTGCTAGTGTACCTACATGCGTGTAAAAATATGTAGGCAAAGGCGTAGCTGTTTGATAAGAAGTTTACTTTCCACCAAACCACATGGTTCGGGGTTCAGTCCCACTTCATGGCACCTCGGGATCTGAACTCTGAACATAAAGTGTCACAAAGAGACTGATGCTGTAAAATATTCTATCAATTCATTATTTTTTGAAACCCTTTAAACTGGAGTTTCTCAATCATTTCTTTTGTTTATAGACCCCTTTGTTTCCTGTTTTACTCAGATAGACACCCCCACCCCCGCAAAGCCATTCCATGTTAAAACAATTATATTTCTTAATTAAATATTATTAGAAATTGTATTTAAAAAATTATTAAAATATTTTGTGTATTGTACATGTATAATCAATTTACTGCACATAAGTTTTAACAACAAAACCTTATGTGGACCCTTTAAGAGTCATGTGGACCCTAGTTGAGAACCAGTGATTTAAACCAAGAAATAATAGTTTTTGATTTTGGTACAAACCCAGCAATTTTGAGTGAAGGATGTTTGCTTGATTAAATTGGCCCCAGAACTTGATTGGTACTTTATTTCATGAATATGGGAAAAATAAAAAGCAAAGTGAGATTTGAACTCAGAATGTAAAGACCTAGAAGAATGCTGCAAAGGATTTTGTTTGATGCTTTAGTAATTCTGCCAACCTTAAATAAATCCTTATGAAAAGTATAATGGGAAAGAAAGCTTGTAAATAAATTATGTTAATGATGTCTATTTTTAGAAACTGAAAGCGACTTTTCTTTTTGTGTCGATTTTTCTCTCTCTTTATGTATATATATTGTAATACAAATGTCATGGAAACATTGCTATATATAGTGACATATAATGGGTTAAATGCTTACGCATTTAAAGTGTTTTCCTGACCATGAGTGCAACTACCATGCACAGACTTGTTTGGGGTTTTCCGAAACTTTAATTCTATTGAATTTCAGGTGATGCAGTTTTGAAAGGAAACACCCTAATATTTGTGGGTGTGTGTGTGTGTGTGTATGAGTGTGCTTTCTTAGGGTGTTTCCTTTCAAAACTGCGTCACCTGAAATTCAATAGAATTAAAGTTTCGGAAAACCCCAAACAAGTCTGTGCATGATAGTTGCACTCATGGTCAGGAAAACACTTTCAAGGTCTCTCATTTCTTGACTGTGTAAGCATTTAACCCATTATATGTCACTATATATAGCAATATGTTCACAGACATTTGTATTACAATATATATACGTAAAGAGAGAGAAAAATCGACACAAAAAGAAAAGTCGCTTTCAGTTTCTAAAAATAGACATCATTAACATAATTTATTTACAAGCTTTCTTTCCCATTATACTTTCATAAGGATTTATTTAAGGTTGGCAGAATTACTAAAGCATCAAACAAAATCCTTTTCAACATTCTTCTAGGTCTTTACATTTTGAGTTCAAATCCCACTAAGGTCAACTTAAGAAACCTCACACACTTTGGAACCCCTAACACCAAAGGCACCTCAAGTAGGCACTCCTCTCCTCCTAATTCCATCAGGCCTACTGGCACAAAGTTAGAATAATAATAACAATAATAATAATAATAATAATAATAATAATAATAATAATAATAATAATAATGATAATGATAATAATAATAATAATAATAATAATAATAATAATAATAATAATACAAAGACCTGGAAATAGAGGTAATCAGAATGTGGAATCTAAAAACAGAAACAATTCCTATCATAGTAGGTACATTAGGCATGATAAAAAATATTCAGACAAATACATAAGAAAAACACCAGGACTTACAAACACATATAACATACAGAAAATTGCACTACTAGCCACTGCACACATCCTACGCAGAACACTTTCCATACAATAACCATCAGAGCATCGCAACAACTCACAGCACATACCCAAGGAACACAGAGCTGCACTCGGTAGTGAAGTGAAAGCACGCTATAAAAATAAAACTACTGAATAATAATAATAATAATAATAATAATAATAATAATAATTAATAATAATAATAATAATAATTAATAATAATAATAATAATAATAATAATAATAATTAAAGATGGGCTTCAGCAAAAAAGATGGGCTACAACAAATATTTTGCTCAATACCAGAAATTTGCTTGTCAGTTGTTTGACCTTAACCAGTTGAGCATGTCCCTTAGTGGCTGATGATATGTGCATCTCTGATCATGAGCAGAATTAGTGGGGGAGCATCATAGCCATGTGCTGAGAGGAATTCTTTGGGTTTGAATAATTAACCTTTGGAAACATTGTTTTGCCTTGGTATAAAACACATGTTCAACATCCTTAAATAACCCTTATTCAGTGACCTTTTGAGTGGGATGGGCTACTCGACCTGAAGAAAATTCTAACTGGGCCCCACCTGCAAGGTCATGCACTGTTTATCTTGATATGAGATCACCATGTCATGAACATATGGTTTTAATAAATGTGCCTGGTGTACCCTTATCAGAGGAGTAGTGATGATAGGTATATTGGGCTTTGTATATTTTACCCCATTGTCACTTTGATGGCATGCACTGCTCTCTCACTAATAATAATAATAATGATAATAATAACAATAACAACAACAACAACAACAATAATAATGATTTCATTTATTTGCCACAAGGGCGAAGGATCAAGGAGACAACACAAAGACAGACATAAAGTGGGGTTACAATAATAACAATTAGTTAAGTTGTGTTTGGGGAGAGCCATTCTCTTTTAGTGCCCTATTAATTTAACACAATCACCGGTCTGATTTCCACTCATTTACTTACTCTTTTTACTCTTTTACTTGTTTCAGTCATGTGACTGTGGCCATGCTGGAGCACCGCCTTTAGTCGAGCAAATTGACCCCAGGACTTATTCTTTGTAAGCCTAGTACTTATTCTATTGGTCTCTTTTGGTGAAACACTAAGTTACGGGGCTGTACACACAAAGGCATCGGTTGTCAATCGATGTTGGGGGGACAAACACAGACACACAAACACATACACACACATAACATATAAATAGATATATACATATATACGATGGGCTTCTTTCAGTTTCCGTCTACCAAATCCACTCACAAGGCTTTGGTTGGCTCAAGGCTATAGTAGAAGACACTTGCCCAAGGTGCCATGCAGTGGGACAGAACCCAGAACCATGTGGTTAGTAAGCAAGCTACTTACCACACAGCCACTCCTACGACTTGCATCTATTGAAAAGGTTGCAAGTCACAATGAAAATTTTAATAAAAAATAACAAGTAATTGAGTGGAAATCAGACCAGTGAGTGTGTTAAATTAATAAGGTACTAAAAGAGAAAGTCTCTCCCCAGACACAATAAAATATGCTTCAACACACGAATTCATATAAAGAATCTTGCAAACCACATACAAAAACGAAATTAGTTAATCCTTACACATTTTACAAATATTTCCCTCAGAAAATTTTAAAGGCAACTCAAAACATTCACTGTATTGATGTATTTTCTTAAAGGCAGTTAGAAAAGAAAATTATATGTGCTGAAACTACTAAGAAATATCATGTTTTATCTTAAATATAGCTGTGTGGTTAAGAAGCTCCTTTTCAACCGCTTGGGTTCAGCTCCACTGCCCAGCACTTTGGGTTCAGCCCCGCTACTCAGCACTTTGGACAAGTGTTATTTACTGCTTCACACACACACACACACACACACACACACACACACACACACAAATAAATAAATATACACACAAATATACTATATTCAGAGGAACATTGCCAGATTATTTAGAATCAAGAAGTCTGAGATATTTCATGAATAACCATAAGTCAAAAAACAAACAAACATATCTTGATTCACCCGAGGGCTGTTTCATATTAGAGAGAGATAGTTTCAGACAGTGTGACACACATACTGCTATAAATAGCAGCTGGATTTCCCTCAAATCCCACATTATGATCTCTAAGAAGTAAAAATAATGCAGGGAATGATGTAGTTAATTAACATAGGACTGCAATGTAATAAGATTACTCATACCCTGCCACCCAAAATGTGAACGTGGACATATCGTGGAATAAATATCATGTTTACAGCATTGGATGAAAATAACCACCCCCATGTTATGATCTTTAAGAAGTAAAAATAACACCCTGAATGATGTAGTTAATTATCATTGGACTGCAATGTAAACAAAATACCCGTTGATTGCTCATACCCTGCCACCCAAAATGTGAAAGTGGTCATGACGTGAAATGGATATCAGGTTTACAGCATTGGATGAAAATAACCACCCCCATGTTATGATCTTTAAGAAATAAAAATAACACCCTGAATGATTATCATAGAACTGCAAGTAAACAAAATACCCGTTGATTACTCACACCCTGCCACCCAAAATGTGAAAGTGGTCATGATGTGAAATGGATATCAGGTTTACAGCATTGGATGAAAATAACCACCCCCATGTTATGATCTTTAAGAAATAAAAATAACACCCTGAATGATTATCATAGAACTGCAAGTAAACAAAATACCCGTTGATTACTCACACCCTGCCACCCAAAATGTGAAAGTGGTCATGATGTGAAATGGATATCAGGTTTACAGCATTGGATGAAAATAACCACCCCCATGTTATGATCTTTAAGAAATAAAAATAACACCCTGAATGATTATCATAGAACTGCAAGTAAACAAAATACCCGTTGATTACTCACACCCTGCCACCCAAAATGTGAAAGTGGTCATGGCGTGAAATGGATATCAGGTTTACAACATTGGATGAAAATAACCACCCCTATGTTATGATCTTTAAGAAATAAAAATAACACCCTAAATGATGTAGTTAATTATCTTAGAACTGCAAGTAAACAAAATACCCGTTGATTACTCACACTCTGCCACCCAAAATGTGAAAGTGGTCATGATGTGAAATGGATATCAGGTTTACAGCATTGGATGAAAATAACCACCCCCATGTTATGATCTTTAAGAATTAAAAATAACACCCTGAATGATGTAGTTAATTATCTTCGAACTGCAAGTAAACAAAATACCCATTGAATACTCATACCCTGCCACCCAAAATGTGAAAGTAGTCATGACGTGAAATGGATATCATGTTTACATCATTAGTTAAAAATAAACACAAATTTTGTTCATTAAGAATGTAATTGCTCTTTATCTCTTTATTCACCAAATTATCAGATGATGATGATGATGATGAAGAATCTCTGATGCCCTTGTACATCACTGACCACAAAGTGCCTCCATTCTTTTCTCCATTGCACCCTTCTCTTCATTTTGCACCTCAGTTATTCGACTATGTTGTTTTTCGCATCTTCTTCAAGGTCTTCCTTGTGGGCTCTTCCTGTATCTTTGATACCACATGGTAACTCCATGTGGCCTTGCAACATGTTTCCTCCAATGATGCTTTCAGTATCCTGCAATCACATTTTCACTCTACTCCGTCCTCAAATTATCTCATTTTGGATATGTGCTTGCAATGATTTTCCTAGTATGGATCTCTCCATGTCCCTTGTCTCTGTTCTTCCACCCTCATAGCTGCCCATATCTCTCTTGCACATAAGAACACAAGGAGCATGGTGTTATCGAAGAGATAGGCATGCAGGGTTTTGTGCAGCAGTGTTCATGCCTTCCAAAGAATAAGATTTATGAAAGTAAGATATACAATAGTTGCAGGCATGGGTTTCTGGTTAAAAACTATATTATACATGTGTGCATGTGTGTATTTAGTGTATCTTTGAGTTTGTCTCCACTTCCATCGTTTGCCAACTGGTGCTGTTTTGTTGCCTTCCCTGTTACCTAGTGGCTTGGCAAAAGGTACTAATATATGTTTGTGTGCATCTTTGTATCTGTGTTTGGTGCCACTACTATTTGCTTTAGCTTTCAAATTATGCCACCCCATTGTCTATGTGAGTGAGCCTATATATATATATATACATATATATATATATATATATATATATACACCATGTCTGAAGGGCACAGGGTTACATGGTTACATTATAGGGCTGTTACCTAACAGTCCGTTGAACCCCCTAGCATGAAACCTATTGTATAGTGAAACTGTACACCCCTCCTGGTAAAAAGTAGTAGTAGCCAGCCATTATAAATAGACCAGTTGCCAGTCAAACAGAAAGAAGGTCAAAAGGTCGAGAGTACATGTGGATGGTGTTGATAGTCATGTCTATACTGATATAGTAATAATACTGTGATACTGAGTGGACATTATAACAATCCAGCCTTTTGAGGTTAATAACACTGTACGACTGGGGGGTTGTACAGTGCTTGATAGAAACATTCTATTGATATCTTTGAAATATAAAAATATCTGTCAGAGAGACAACCATTGTCAAACGACAGAAACAGCAGTGGCAAAAGACTGCTTTACAACAATGGCTATGAGGAAAAACAAATTTATGCAGAGTGAAGAATAAGAAACATTCACATGGAGAGTTTAAACTAATTCACGTTGAAAATTAAATACCTCAACAAAAATTGAAGCAAAAATCTTGCTGTGCAAACTTATGAAAATTGTAAAATATAGAAGACTTGTTAGCTGTGATAGGTGATTTACAAAAACAGCAACAACAACTCAAGGAATAACGAGAACAACAAGGATTGCAGCAGCAAATGTTACACCTAATGAAGTTGATAACCAAACTGGAGAATACATTTTCAACTGACTATGTAGCAAATTCCATAAGTGAATTCAAATATGACCCTGAAGAAGGAATAACTTTCAAGGCTTACTTTTGAAGATTTCAACAAATTTTTGACAAAGAATGTCAGGATTGGATGATGAAATGAAAACTTGTCCAGTTTTAAGAAAGCTAGTGACAGCAGGAGCATGAGATGTATAGTAACTTCATATAGTCAAAAAAAAGTGTCTGAAATAAATTTCACTGGATACAGTTGACATTTTGTACAAAATGTTTAGTGTAAAGAGCACACTGTTTAATACTAGCTGGAAATGTTTAAACATAGAAAAGAGCAAAAATGAAAACTTCACAACTTACACAGGCAGAGCCAACAAAGAATGTAAGAGATTTAGGGTGGATATGCTTACTCCAGCCTCTTTCAAGTGTTTGATTTTTGCACAAGGATTGACAGATAGAAGGGATGCAGGAATCTGAATGAAAATTCTATCAAAACTGGAAATGAACCAGGATTTGACATTGCAGAAACTGTTGGAAGAGTGTAACAGGATATTAAAATTAAGGCATGACATGGAAGAAATTCAATGGAAAGAGTGTCTCCACATAAGATCAGTGCAAAAAAGTCAGAAGACAAAGTGTTACAGGAAAAACAGAAGAAATATCAGGATGTAGATCCATGTATGGCATGTGGTGGGATGCACCTGAAAAAAGAAAGTCTTTTTGCTGCAGGTTTACAGAACACATAAAATTGCACTGCAAAACTAGAATGATAGAAAAAAGGAACAAGCAAGAAAAAATAAATAGTTTGTCAGCAGGAAAAGTTGTGACTACAACAAACAGAAAATTTGTGAATGTGAGAATTGAAACCACTAGTGTCAAAATGCAATTAGACATGGGAAGTAATATCACAATCATAAATGAGAAAACATGAGAATAAATCAGGAAGCTAAAATTATGCAGTTCATTTAAAATAATGTACAGTGTTGCAGGAAGAAAATTATATTTCACAGGTGAACACTTTTGTAATATAATGTTCAAAGGTCAAACCAAAAAAAGTGAACGTTTATGTGTTGAAAAAAAATACACAAATTTATTTGGTACTGAATGTATGGAAAAATTTAATTTATGGGATACACCCATAAGCGCTTTGTGCAGTAGCATAAATGGAGCAGTCAAACAATTGAACGAGGTTGATGAAATGAAACAAAAAAAAGTGATGTGGAATATTGTATGTGAACTACCAGTAACTTTGGAAGAAACAAAAAGTAATGTGCAAAATGACAAATTTATTAATGCATCTAAAATAAAACTGTGGTCCACAAAAGGAAATAAAGAAAGGTCTCATGCTAAGAACTGCCAAGATGTGAACATGTACTCTACATGTGGTGTACTAATGTACACTCAGAGGGTGGTCATACAATAGATATTACAGAAGAGAATGCTAAAAGAGTTCCATGTGAGACCGAGGTATCTTTAGAATGAAATTGCTGATTGCATACACTGGCCAAGCATGGAAAAGGAAGTTGAAAACCTGGTAAAAGGCTGCAGAGGCTGAGCACTGGCAGTGAAGCTACTTACTACAAAAGGTGAACCTTAGCTAGAAGTGAAAATACCATGGTCCTGATTGCATATAGATTTTGCAGGCCTGGTAAATGGATATTATTACTTAATAGTAGTGGACAGCTACACAAAATGGCCTGAGGTCACAAGGTGTAAACAACCAACCTTATATACAGTAATAAACTTCTTACACGAGCTGTTTGCAAGATTTGGTGAACTGGATATAATTGTCTCTGATAATGGAACACAGTTTGTATCCTGTGAGTTTAAAAGATTCTGTGGGGTGTTTACATTAGAACATAAAACTATTGCACCATTTCACCTTAGATAGAATGAAAGGGCAGAATGGTTTGTGGCCACGTTTAAGAGAGCTTTAAATAAAGCTAACGAGGAAGCCATGGACAAGGTCGCAATCCAACAATTCTTAAGGGTATCCAGGGTAACTCTGAATGCAAATTAGAATTAATGTTTCCCAGAAAGGTGAAGTCTATATTTGATAACCTGTTATTTGTGAAGAAAAGAATACATGCTAGTAAAGACATGCCAAAATTCTTTAGAATCAGTGATAAGGTATATGTAAGAATGTACAAAAATGGCAAGCAATACTGGGAAGAAGAAATTGTAACATACATAGGAAGAATAATGTACGGTGTAAGAATCAGAAATAGAATGGAAAGGAGACATAGAAATCAGTTTAAGGAAAGTGTCATAGAAAAGGAACCAACAAAAGTAGAAATACCACTGGATTGGCTATATGACAATTTTCCGATTCCAACAGTAAAAATAAATGGTGAGGGCTGTTACACCAAGTCAATAGAAAAATTATTATGAACGCTAGGAAGACGAGCTTATAAGAGGAGATAGTATAAGCACATGTTGTCTTTAGGAAGGTAATGGGCAGAAAGATAGATTCTATTTCATCACATGTCAGTGACGAGAGTCGAGGAGGAGGAGTGAGAAAAAGGGAACGGTGAAGAGGAGAGGAGAAGAATAGGGAAGGGTGGGAGAGAAACCAGAAAAGATGAAGAACAAGAGAGGGAGAAAGATTAGGTGCAAAATATGCACCTAATTCAATAAAATTATGAGGGTTACTCTGATTACTAGGCATAAAATGCAAAATACTTTATTTTTTGTAGATTAGGTAGGCATAATTCACCTCTACTTTTCAATCTCAGTATTTAAGCTATGCATAGTACTGCTGTAGTACAAGTGCTGCATACATTCCTACAACAACGTTTTCTTTATGTGCTCTAAAGGCAGAAGTAAATCTGCCTTCAACTTAGTCTTGAACCTGTGTTTCACTTATTCTTTTGTGAGTTTTACTACATAAACATCATCAACTGTCTACCCTGAATAATTACTCATGGAATGTGCCTGCTACAGACTCATATCTTCAGCTGTTGTACATTTTATTTCCATAAATCTTATTCGTTGAATGACATGAACTTTGAAATATTGTGAGAAGTAAAAGCAAGACGAAAGGTTTTTTGCTTTGATTAAAGATGTGCTCAGAACACTGCTGCACAAAACCTTGCATGCCTTTTTCTTCAATAGCACCGTGCTACTTGTGCTCTTATATGCAAGACAGATATGGTCAACTATGACGACGGAAGAACATTCTAGTTTTGCAATGCAATTTTTATGTCCTGTAAATCTGCAGCAAGAACACTTTGCATTTTTATCTTTTTCAGGTGCATCCCACCACATGCATATATTTTATTTTCATAAATCTTATTCTTTGGCAGGCATGAACACTGCTCCTTGCGCTCTTATATGCAAGAGAGATATTGGCAGCCATGAAGATGGAAGAACAGAGACAAGGGACATGGAGAGATCCATACTAGGAAAATCATTGCAAGCGCATATCCAAAATGAGATAATTTGAGGACGGAGTGGAGTGAAAATGTGATTGTGGAATACCAAAAGCATAAGTTTCATTGGAGGAAACATGTTGCAAGGCCACATGGAGTTGTCATGTGGTATCAAAGAGACAGGAAGAGCCCACAAGGAAGACCTTGAAGAAGATGGGAAAAATGACATAGTCGAATAACTGAGGTGCAAAATGAAGAGAAGGGTGCAATGGAGAAAAGAATGGAAGCACTTTGTGGTCAGTGATGTATAAGTACATCAGAGATTCTTCATCATCATCATCATCTGATAATTTGGTGAATAAAGAGATAAAGAGCAATTACATTCTTAATGAACAAAATTTGTGTTTATTTTTAACTAATGTTGTAAACATGATATCCATTTCACGTCATGACCACTTTCACATTTTGGGTGGCAGGGTATGAGTAATCAACGGGTATTTTGTTTACGTTGCAGTCCAATGATAATTAACTACATCATTCAGGGTGTTATTTTTATTTCTTAAAGATCATAACATGGGGGTGGTTATTTTCATTCAATGCTGTAAAAACATGATATGCATTCCACGATATGTCCATGTTCACATTTTGGGTGGCAGGGTATGAGTAATCAGTGAGCATTTTATTACATTGCAGTCCTATGTTAATTAATTACATCATTCAATGCGTTATTTTTACTTCTTAGAGATCATGATGTGGGATTTGAGGGAAATCCAGCTGCTATTTATAGCAGTTTGTGTGTCACACTGTCTGAAACTATCTCTAATATGAAACAGCCCTTGGGTGAAACAAAATATGCTTGTTTGTTTGTTTTTTGACTTGTGGTTATTCATGAAATATCTCGATTACTCAGACTTCTTGTTTTGACTTCTTAATTCTAAATAATCTGGCAATGTTCTTCTGAATATGCTATATTAGTGTGTATATTTGTGTGTGTGTGTGTGTGTGTGTGTGTGTGTGGTGTGTGTGTGTGGTGTGTGCATGTGCATAGCAGTCTGCTTCCTAGCATTTAATGACAGATGTATCTTTCACCCACTCATGAAGCCTAAAGTCAGACAAAAATAACTTCATTCATAAAAAGTGCAAACATGAAATATATTTGTAAAAATAAATACTATTATCTCAGTGGTGTGAAACCTTTATTAAATATGTATATACGTGAAAAGCACCATTGGAGTGTGATCGTTGCCAGCGTCACCTTACCAGCATATGTGCTGGTGGCACATGCAAAACAACATTTGAGCGTGGTCGTTGCCAGTGACGCTGGACTGGCTCCTGTGCAGGTAGCATGTAAAGACACCTTTGAGCATGGTTGTTGCCAGAACAGCCTGACTGGCCTTCATGCTGGTGTGACATAAAAGCATCCACTACACTCTTGGATTGGTTGACGTTAGGGAGGGCATCCAACTGTAGAAACTTTGCTAGATCAGATTGAGCCTGGCTCACCAGGCCTCAGTCAAACCGTCCAACCTATGCCAGCATGGAAAGCGCATTTTAAACAATGATGATGATGATGATGATGTGTGTGTGTATCTCTCTGTGTGTACATACACACACACACACACACACACACACACATATATATATACACGTTTTTGCAAACTACTTGCACATGCAAGTGCTACCAGTCAAAACTCAGCATACTGGAAGCCAGCACGTGTATGGGGTCATCAGGAAAGAATGCGCACCATTTCGGGGCCTACTTCTCAACAGCATCATTGCATGTCTTCCACCCCATCTCACTGATATAAGGCACCCTTGCTAGATCAACTGATTATCAAATAAAGCCCAGTATTTTTCTAGCCATTGCTCATCGTCTCTTTTTAACCAAATCCAGTGGCTAGCCTTTTCCACTGTAGTTTGGATATCGGTCACGTCGCTATTTACTTTACGATGAGTTAGGCCTAACAATAGATATATTTGATAGTTAGATAGATAGACAGAGAGACAGATAATACATGCATACATACATGCATTTATTATATATGTGCATGTGTGTGTTTTTAAGCAGTAGAGACATGGTGTCATTGATTGGGTCTGGACTAAACAAATGTTGACATGAATAAGTGACCCTAAACTTGTGAAAAATCTGTTTTAAAAAATCCCTCCTATGACACCATGAAATGGTAGTTTCGACATGTAAGGTTAGCTGAGAAAATAATATTTGTTATCACAATTATACTCCATGTGTGCAATTTTTTTATGAGACAAGTTATTTTTGTTTTGTTTTAATTTTCTGTTAACGGATAATTAAACTGATTAGCTTCAGGAATGTTGTAAATGACTTGTAATTCACAAGAAATTTAAGTTAATGTGGGTTATTATGACAAAGGATATTTTAGGATGGAATTACTAAAAAAAAAAAGACATTTGGGATTGAAGAAGATTTGCAGTTGAAAGGAGACATAAAATCAGATAATTGTAGTAGTAGTAGTACTAGCAGCAGTGGTATTAGAAGTAGTAGTAGCAGCTGTTAGTACTAACTTTTGACTGATTTAAATAGAAAAAACTGAAGGACGAAGAGCCCCTGTTCTCTGTAGAATGGCCAACCATCCATGAAACATGTCAGGTCAAAGCAATCTCCTTATCTTTCTTTGTGTGAAGAGAATATGTAAAGATATTCATATTGTTAAATAAAACATTTAACTTAAATTTTTTGATGTATGTTATTTGTGCATACAAATAATTATTGAATATTTAGTCAGGCGCAGACATGGCTGTGTGGTAAGAAGCTTGCTTCCCAACCACATGGTTCTGGGTTCAATCCCACTGCATGGCATTTTAGGCAAGTGTCTTCTACTCTAGCCTCAAGCTGACCAAAGCCTTGTAAGTGGATTTGGTAGACGTAAACTGAAAGAAGCTTGTCGTATATATATCCTCCTCATCATCATCGTTTAACATCCACTTTCCGTGCTAACATGGGTTGGATGATTTGACTGAGGACTGGTGAACCAGATGGCTGAAATATATCAGACTATGGATGACTAAATTACAACAGATAAATAGCCCATTGTCTGTATTATAGTGTATTGTTGTACCATTCAAAATCCTTTATTCTTTGTATAGTTAGCATTAGGAAGGGCATCCAGCCAAAGAAACTATGCCAGATCAGACTGCAGCCTGATGCTGCTCCCCAGCTTGTCAGCTCTTTTCAAACCATGGACACCAAATGTTAAATGATAATGATGATGATGTATGATGGCAACCAAATGTTAACCATATTCTGTATAAACTTGTCATCAATAAGCATACATATACCTACATCTTTAATATACTTATAGTTAAGGCAGTGAGCTGGCAGAAATGTTAGCATGCCGGGTTAAATGAGTAGCGGTATTTGGTCTGCCGTTACATTCTGAGTTCAAATTCTGCTGACGTTGACTTTGCCTGTCGTCCTTTAGGGGTCTAAAAATTAAGTACAAGTTGCATACTGGGATTGATCTAATTGACTGGCCCCCTCCCCCAAAACTTTGGGCCTTGTGCCTAGAGTAGAAAGAAACATTGTGCCTAGAGTAGAAAAGAAACATTAGCATGCTGGGCAAAATGCTTAGTGGTATTTTGTCTGCCGTTACATTCTGAGTTCAAATTCCTCCGAGGTTGACTTTGCCTTTCATCCTTTTGGGGTCTATCAAATAAGTACCAGTTATGCACTGGGGTCGATGTAATCAACTTAATCCTTTTGTCTGTCCTTGTTCGTCCTCTTTATGTTTAGTCCCTTTTGGGCAATAAAGAAATAAATATACTTACAGATACACAAGTCTTTTATATACCAACATATACATACAAGGGTGGGTTGAAAATTTAATAGGCTGGCTTTTGAGGACTGGTGCTAGAGCAGTGAAACCTTGTATGCATTAATTTCAACTCTTCTTATTTATAACCTTACAAGCTGTATCATCCAGGTGGTGTTACTTTAGATGTACATATGGAGTCCTACTGTGGTCATTTTATTGGACGTTTCAAGTTGGATTAGGCCTCTACGACCTTTTTGTGGGAGATAGAGCCTGTGGACGTCTGATTTTGACTGGTGCATCCTGTTTAATGTCAGCAGTTTCCTGATTTTTATAGCCTTAATGATGACATTAAGGCTATACTGGACAATTGGCACTGCCAGAGAGTTAAAAGCTGCAATTCTATTCTGGTAGTTCAGTTCAGTATTCAGGACCATTTTGACACAGCTATAATACTCTTTCCTGATCTTTATGATTGGTCCTTGTTCAATCCTTTTCCTTTCATGTACTCCAAGATACTTCTAAAAACCTTCTTGATCCAGGTCCTAATAGATGTATCATGATCAAGTCAGCTCATGGTATTAGCATTTGAATGAAGCTTTTGCACATTTTTCAAGGCCAAATTCCATATTTATGTCATAAGATTTTCACAGTTATTAGAAGCCCTTTTAGAAGTCTTTTGCTTATAATTTTAGATCATTCATGTAGAGCAAGTGTGAGATGATCTTGTCAAACATTTTGTAATTGTGATTTGTTCTACTCTGGGAAGGAGGGTAAGACAGAAGAGGAGAGGGGAGAGTGAATTGCCCTGGAATATTCCGAGGTTTATTTTGATGTTCTCTGATACATACTAGCCTTTCTTATGGTTGAAAATCATCATCATCATCATCATCATCATCATCACCATCATCACCATCACCACCACCACCACCACCACCACCACCACCACCATAAATTAAGTACCAGTTAAGTACTAGAGTTGATGTAATCGACTTAAACTCTCTCTCAAAATTTCAGGCCTTGTGCCTGTAGTAGAAAGGATTACTCTTTTACTTGTTTCAGTCATTTGACTGTGGCCATGCTGGAGCACAGCCTTTAGTCGAGCAAATCGATCCCAGGACTTATTCTTTGTAAGCCTAGTACTTACTCTATCGGTCTCTTTTACTGAACCGCTAAGTTACGGGGATGTAAGCACATCAGCATCGGTCATCAAGCGATGTTGGGGAGACAAATACAGACACACAAGCACACACACATATATATATATATACATATATGTGACGGGCTTCTTTTAGTTTCCATCTACCAAATCCACTCACAAGGCTTGGTTGGCCTCAGGCTATAGTAGAAGACACTTGCCCAAAGTGCCACGCAGTGGGACTGAACCCGGAACCATGTGGTTGGCAATCAAGCTACTTACCACACAGCCACTCCTGTGTCTTTATTGTTGTTGTTGTTGTTGTTATTATTATTATTATTATTATTATTATTCAGTATTATTATTATTATATTATTATTGTTATTATTATTATTATTATTATTATTATTATTATTATTATTATTATTATTATAGGCCACAGGTTATGGTCTCACTTGGCCTGCTGGGTTTTCTCAAGCACAGCATATTTCCAAAGGTCTCCGTCACTAGTCATTACCTCGGTGAGGCCTAATGTTCAAAGGTGTTTGCTTCACCACCTCATCCCAGGTCTTCCAGTATGTATGTAATGTTTCGCCATATCACGGTTCACTTATCACGGTTTATTGTTTAATCTTACATTAATTCCTCCATGGTGTTGTTTTGCATTTATAATAAAATAAAAATATATGCAAATTATAAAAGTAATTAAAACAAAATATACAGTACAGTACTGTTTCATGGATTTTCCCCTATCATGGTGGGTTTTGGAACATAACCCCTGCAATAGTCGAGGGATTACTGTATATATATATATATCTGTGCGTGCTTCTATGTGTGTGTGTGTGTGCGCACACACACACACACATAATGCTTATATTTACAGCACACACACACACACACACACTCAAGTTCACTGTATGATAAAATTATCTATATAACTGTTTGCTTCTTAAGTAGCATAACCTGTGAATTTATGTCAAAAGTAAGATAACTGATTTTGGGGAAAACCCATTTTAATCACTTTGCAACACACATATACACACACCCCAGTATAGTCCCTTTTTGTCATAGGTAGGCTGTCTATTTAACAATCATATACTATAAAGCTGTGCTTTCCAAGTATGTGCACATGATCCACATGTGTGTGGTGGAGAAAGGGGAGGGAAAGGGTAATATTTTGGCTGGCTGTGGGTTACTTCAAAAGAGGCATAAATACGAAACAAGTGAATAAAACATGCATTAAAGTTTTAATTAAGACTTCTTTTTAATGCATTATCACCATCATTGTTATCATCATCGTTTAGCATCCATGTTGGCATGGGTTAGACACTTTGACAGGATTTGATGGGTCTGCCTAAGTATTGCATCAAACTCCAATGTCTGCTTTGGAATGGTTTCCTATGGGTGGATGCCCTTCCTAATGCCAACCATTTTACAGTGTGTACAGGGAGATTTTTTCATGACCCGCGACACTAGTGATGTCACTGTGCCGCTTGTAAGACAAAGATCCCCTTCAGTTGAGTGAGGCTGCAGTTGAGGCTGTGTGTGTGTGTGTGTGTGTGTGTGTGTGTGGGAGCATACAGTATGTATGTATGCTCCCACACACACACACACACACACACATACACACATTCTTTTATTCTGTTACTTATTTCAGTCATTTGACTGCAGCCATGCTGGAGCACTGCCTTTAGTTGAACAAATCGACCCCAGGACTTCTTCTTTGTAAGCCTAGTACTTATTCTATTGGGGACGTAGAATAAGTACTAGGTTTACATGTTAGAATTGTTACGGTTGTTGCCTCTACTGGGGTGGGGGGAGTAAGGAAGCATTGTATATGAAAGAGTTTTTGGGGCATTGTAAATATAAGCGTTATGAGCATTGTGGATGTAACCATTACTGATGCTGCAGATATAAATGTAAAAAAAAAAAAGAGAGAGAGAGAGAGAGAGAGAGAAGGTAAGTGGGCTGCTATCTGGTTTAGTAAGGAGAGAGAAAGGAAAGGGCAGTGAGATAACCGATATAAGAGGAGAGAGAGGAAGGGCAACTGGATCGCCAGTAAGAGAAACGAGATTTCCGGTATTAGTGGTGGGGGTGAACAGGGTAGGTGCTACCATGGACAAGAAAGAGTCATTTTAGGGAGCAGAGCAAACAAGTAAGAATATACTCAGTGATGAATTATTCTGAATATATATGTGTATCAAGATGTAATTTGAAAAGCCTGCTTCTTACATAGATTATATAAGTGTGAACATTTCCATGTGCTGTGTTGGATAGATTTGGTGATCATCTGGTATTTGAATTTTGTTCATTTTTATGCATTCTGATTTTGCCTGCACTGAGGATTAGAAAGTGGATTATGTACACTAACTATGAAATCATATGATTTGCGGCTGAATCTGTTTTTAAGAGACAATTTCCAAGTTGCATTCCCTTGCTGTTGGTACACTGTATATTTATTATGGTAGTTTTGACTTTAAGAGTCCCTCATAGCGTGAGGCATTTATGTGTAGTAATGCTCTTAATATAATAAATAAATAAATAAATATATGTATATATATATATATATGTGTGTGTGTGTGTGTGTAAGTGCTGGTGTGACTAGGGGGTAAGAAGTTTGCTTCCCAACTTCACAGTTCTGGTTGAGTTCAATTCTACAGAATGTGACATCTTGGGCAAGTGTCTTCTATTATAGGCTCAGGCTGACCAAAGCCTTGTGAGTGGATTTGGTAGACAGAAACTGAAGGAAGTCCAGTGTGTGTGTGTGTGTGTGTGTGTGTGTGTGTGTGCATGTGTGCATGTGTGTATATGCATGCGTGTGTGTATGTGTGTCTGTTTGCTGAGTGTCTTTGTGTCTGTGTTTGTCCCTCCTCTCCCACTCGCCACTGTTTAGCAACCAATGTTGATGTGTTTACATCCCTGTAACTTAACAGTTTGCCAAAAGAGATTGATAGAATAAGTACCAGGCTTAAAAAAACAAGCACTGGGGCCAATTCATTCAACTAAAATACTTCGAAGCTGTGCTCCAGCATGGCCGTAATCAAATGACTGAAGCAAGTGCAAAAAAAGATAAAAGGCATACATATAACATATACACACATAGATATATATATACAAAGGTATATACACACAAAATAAGTGTGTGTGTGCGTGTGTGTATTTCAGGTAAGATAGCTAGATCTAATTTGTTAAATTTAATAAACCTAAATAATACCATCACCATCATCGTCCCCATCAAACATCATGCCATTCTGATGTCACAACCAGTATGCAGCACAATATCAACAGAATATCACCACTGTACCATTACCACCCCACCACCACTATCACCAACCACTACACCAAGATACCTCCACAACCAGCACCATACCCCAGTCATCGAAATAGCTAAATGGGTTAAAGACCAGTGGCAATTATAATCTGAATCACTCGATATTACACACAACAAGCATAAAACTCAGTGTCATGTGGCTGAATTAGGAAATAACTAAGAAAATAAACCAAATATAACTTAAAGAAAGGAAGAAGGAACAGTATATGCCTCTGGCTCCATAAACTATTAGGTTATGGGGCTATAGCTTATCCTGATTTTTCAAAGGCTGAGAATAAGAGACTGCTCTCCAAACAGGACCCAAAATCATTCTTTTCTATTCTAGGCACAAGGCCTGAAATTTTTGGGGAGGTGACCAGTCGATTAGATTGACCCCAGTAGGCAACTGGTACTTAATTTACTGACCCTGAAAGGAATAAAGGCAAAGTCTACCCTGGCGGAATTTGAACTCAGAACATAAATACCGCTAAGCATTTCACTCAGCATGCTAAAGTTTCTACCAGCTCACCACAATAAGGGTGTTCGTAATAATCTTTTCTACACTAGGAACAAGGCCCAAAAGTTTTGGGGAGGGGACCAGTTGATTAGATCGACCCCAGTATGCAGCTGAAACTTAATTTATTGACCCCGAAAGGATGAAAGGCAAAGTCAAACTCGGCGGAATTTGGACTCAGAACATAAAGACAGACAAAATACTGCTAAGCATTTTGCCCAGCGTGCTAATATTTCTGCCAGCTTGCCAACTTAGGACCCCAAATTATTGTGAGATTA
The DNA here is from genome assembly GCF_006345805.1 of Octopus sinensis. Taxonomy (NCBI): domain Eukaryota; kingdom Metazoa; phylum Mollusca; class Cephalopoda; order Octopoda; family Octopodidae; genus Octopus; species Octopus sinensis. Next base: position 62,037,917 of record NC_042998.1, on the reverse strand, counting down.
CTCACCCACCATTCCAGTATCACTGGTACTTATTTTCAGCATGGGAATTCACTCAACGTGGGGTATCTGTGTATCTAATCTACAGCAAGACACCTATGTCTGTCCTCTTTATATCTTAAATCTCTCAACTGGCACCAAGCCACCCCATTTCAATACTACTCCAAGTTAAGGGGCTTTTTTTGTCTTGCAAGGTACTTGGTGACCCTGCCAGTGCTGGTGCTATGTAAAAAGCACTAGCAGGGGCACTATGTAAAAAGCACTGGTTCAGGTGCCAGATAAAAAGTATAAGTGATGGTGCCATGTAAAAAGTACCCAGTACACCCTATAAAGTAGTTGGTGTTAAGAAGGGCATCAATCTGCAGAAATCATGCCAAAACAGACTAAGTAACTCGGTGTGGCTCCTGGTGTTGTCAAGCTCCTGTCAAACTGTTCAACCCATGCTAGCATGGAAAAACAGACGTTAAATGACAATGATGATGAAGTGAAGCAATTTTGAATGAATTACCTTGCTTAAGAACACAATGTGCTGTCCAGTCTGAGAACTGAACCCAGAAGCTAGCAATCATGAGCCCAACACTTTAATCACTAAGCTGTGTGGCTGCAAATTGAGGTCCTTAACCTGAAAATATTCGGTGCTCATGCTGGGAATTGAACCAAGGCTACCTGGATTAAAAGCATGCATCCTGTTAAAACAATGTTTTCAAATACCTCACATTATACACTTGATTTTTGCTATGTCATTGCTGTACTTAGTTACATATCTATTTGTCTATGAGGAGGTCATGTTAGGGTATCACTATCAGGATGTTAGTCTAATCATTTACATTTCTCAATCGAACTTGTGCTCTGCTTATGAACTGCGGTACAGTACATACAAGCATTGGAAATTTGTGTGTCAAAGATTCTGAGTGTGAAGTCTTCTAAAAGATGTGTGTGTGTGTGTGCATGTGTGCTTTTGTGTGTTTGTATGTATTATGATTACATCATACATGCACACATGCACTCGCGCGCACACACACACACATGTGTATGTATGTATGTATGTATGTATGTATGTATGTATGTATGTATGCATGTATGTATGTATGTATGTATGTATGTGTGTGTATATATATATATATATATATATATATATATATCAGGTTGAGTAAAAAGTAAGCACCGTTTTGAACCATGAAGAATTTGTACCAGATTTTTGCAGAGTTTTATATTTATTTAAACATTTTTTTCTCTTTGCAATTGTGTGGTAATACAGACATAGACTTTCTCAAATGCATCAATAAATTAACATTGATATTTTTTCACCATTGTTACAATCATCTGAAATGGAACTGCCAAAGTGTGATATTCAAGCAATTTTGCTATTCAACTTCAAAAAAGGACATAAAGCAGATGAAACTGATCGTGATATCAACGAAATGTTTGGTGAGGAAATAACCAGTGAGAGGTCAATTTGAAAATGGTTTAAACAATTGTGCAGTGGAGAATTGAGCCTTGAAGATCGTGAGTGTAATGGACGTCCATCTGTCATTGATGACAGTGAATTAAAGACTGTCATAGAGAAAGATCCACATAAAACCGCTGAAGAACTGGCAAAAGAACTTAACCAGAAAACTGCCTGCAACCATTTGAATGCGATCGAAAAATCAAAAAAGCTCAACAAATGGGTACCATCCAATTTCAATGGAAATGAGTTCTCTATAAAAATGTCAAGTGCCGATGACAGTGGGTAGGGAAATGAGAAACAGTGGCGCCCCAGACTAAAGAAGATCTTCACCTACGTAAGGTGTTGTTATCTGTTTGGTGGGATATGAAAGGTTTAATCCACTTTGAACTTTTAAACCCAAACCAAACGATAACAAAGGAGATCTACTGTGAGCAGTTTGAGTGGCTTAAGCCAGCGCTTCAAGAAAAATGACCATCTTTGGTTTCAAGATGAAACGTGTTCTTCCATCAGGATAATGCTTGGCCACATACAGCAAGGATGACACTCCAAAGGCTGGAGCAATCTGAATGGGAAACGATGCCCCACCCACCATATTTTTTCTGGTAGGTGGGACATTATTTATTCTGCAGTCTTCAAAATCATTTGGATGGGAAAAATATGAACTCTATAGACAAGTTCAGAGTATTTTTCTGTACTGGAGGAGTATTTTTTCTTCATGGACAAGTGAATTTTGGCAGAGGGGCCTTGCAAATCTACCAGATAGATGGAAGAGCATTGTAGAAAATGAAGGAGAGTATATTTTAGATTAAAAAAGAACTTTGTTATTATAATTTTGAAAAATAAAAGAAGTATTAAAAAATGCATTATTTATAGGATGACCCAATATATATATATATATATATGTGTGTGTGTGTGTGTGTGTGTGTGTGTGTGTGTGTGTGTGTGTGTGTACATAAGCTCCCTTTGAGTGTTGGGCCTCATAGAGGCAACAATGAATGACCAAGACCTTGGCATTACGTCGTGCTTAAGAAGAAGACCTGTCAAGCCAAGTAAAATTGCAGTTGTGGCAGATACTGGTGTCATGCAAATGGCATGTAAAAGCACCCATCACACTCTCAGAGTGATTGGCATTAGCAAGAGAATCTAGCAGTAGAAACCATGCCAAATCAAACTGGAGTTTGGTGCAGCCTTCCAGCTTGCCATCCCTGGTCAAACCGTCCAGCCCATGCCAGCATGGACAAAGGACATTAAATGATGATGATGATGATGTTAGGCATGGCTGTGTGGTAAGGAGCTTGCTTCTCAGCTACAGGGTTTTGAGTTCAATCTCACTGCATGGCACCTTGGGTAAGTGTTTTTTTACTACAGCCTTGAATTGACCAAAGCCTTGTGAGTGAATTTAGTAGAGGAAACTGAAAGAAGCCTGTCTTATGTATGATTATGCATATATTTATGTGTACGTGTATCTGTGTTTGCTCCCCACCATCACTTGACAACTAATGTTGTTGTGTTTACATACCTGTAACTTAGCAGTTCAGCAAAAGAAACCAATGGAATAAGTACCAGGCTTACAAAGAACAAGTCTTGTGGTCGATTTTTTCAACTAGAAACCCTTTAAGGTGGTGCTGCAGTATGGCCACAGTCAAATGACTGAAACAAGTAAAATATTAAAAGAACAAAAGAATATATATACGAGGAGGGGGTGAAAAAGTTTCTAGCTTTAAAGGCATCAGAAAAGGTCTGGTTGGAGGCCTAACCATCTGAGTTTTTTTCCCAGGGTTTAGAAAGACTAAAAGGACCACTGCCATAGGTGGGATATTGGAAGCTTAGAAGCAAACCTATAAAGCCAGAGGAGGAGGTTGCGCAAGACCCATGTGGTTAAAAAAGCACGCTTTTTACCACACAGCCACACCTATGCCTAGCTGGCCAGATGGTGGTGGTGGTGGTGGTGGTGGTAATGGTGGTGATGATGGTGGTGATGATGGTGGTGATGATGGTGATGGCAACAACCGTCATGTATATATAAGTAACAGTTTGCATGCAATAATGTTTGTTTTAAAAGTAAAGGTTCTGTTTTTTTTAGAACTTGTACAAATTTTTGGTTTTGTCATATTTTCCCCACCTCATTTAAACTGCCAAGAATTATGAACAATCACTAGATTTTTGGGTCAAGTAATATATTTATCTATGAACAACGAAATGGAAATACTTATCTCCTAGCAGCTACACTGATAACAATAAATAATTTAGGACAACCTCATATCGATTATTTCAGACAAATCTTAGGGAAATTCCACAGTAACTTGAGCCAAAAAAAAAATAGTTTATAGTTTGCTTATAATTTACAACATTTAAGCAGTCCTTAATTTAACAATGACTTAATGCTTGTCGACTTTCTTCGTCGTCGTCGTTGTCGTCGTCGTCGTCGTCATCATCATCATCATCATCATCACCACCATCACCATCATTACCACCACCACTACTATCATCATCATCACCACCATCATATAAGATACACTGGTTTAATATATTAAATTTTGAAGAGATATTTCTTCAATGAATATATTATATAGAATATCGTAAAATATCAAACATTTTTATCGAGTTAGAAAACAGAGAGATGTAATGAATAGAGAATATTTTATTAATTAATCAACACATTCACCAACAGTTGTTTCATTTCACAAACAAAATTAATGTGTCCATTAGATTTCTCTGTTTTCTAACCCAATATATATATATGTATATATATATATATATATATATAATATATATATATATATATATATATATATATATATATATAAGTTCAGTAAAAATTTAGATTCAGATGAATATGGCACTTAAGTTGAAGGCACTAGAATTTAGTATGGTATTATCCATCAATTTAAAATAAGGTAATTATAATCACAATAAGCAACAAGGATATCCATAGGTATTGCAGTACGATCGTTTCATGCAACTCCATTTATTTGAACAATGCAAACATAGCATCAATTTAAAATGTAGAGCAATCTTCAGCTGCACAAAAATATAGAATTTAATAAAAATTCAAAGGACTCATTAGTATAATAGTATTGATGCAGTGTTTGCATTGTTCAATTAAATGGAATCACATGAAACGATTGTACTGCATTACCTATGGATATCCTTGTTGCTTATTTTGATATATATACGTATATACATATATATATATATATATATAATATATATATATATATTATATATATCTATATCTATATCTATATCTATCTATCTATCTATCTATCTATCTATCTATCTATCTATCTATCTATCTATATATATATATATATATATATATATATATATAGATAGATAGATAGATATATATATATATGTGTGTGTGTGTGTGTACATGTATATATGTATAAGCACCATTGGATCTCACACACAAGGTACAGGAAATTTATATATACACCATTCTGCTTAATGGAACTGCAGATACAATATCCTTACGTATCTCATGTCTGTTTTCATTCCTCCACTTCACTCTGTATTTCGTATCTTCTCTACAACAACTATTACTTAAACATTTTCTTGCACCGTCTCTGATGAAATGTTACATAAAATCTCCTGGAAATAGCTGGAAGACCTTTTCTTTATAAATGTCCTGAAAACTTTCACGCCCTTCGATTTTTTAATTTCATTCTGTTAATTTATATATATATATATATATATATATATATATATATATATATATATTATATATATATATATATATATATATATATTATACTATTTATCAAATTTCTCTATCTATCTAATTTCTCTATCTATCTATCTATCTATCTATCTTCATTCGTCTAAAATCAAACTTCGTATCTTCGTATCTTCGCGCCATCTTGAAGTATGTCCCCTCTAATACACATATGTTCTCTCTCTCTCTCTCTCTCTCTCTCTCTCTCTCTCACTCTCTCATTCATCTACAAGCTGTAGTCCTGAGCGCAGATAAGTTGAATGCTTAATTTTTCACTTCGGCTACCATTTATTTATGTTTCTCTATCTGTCTAACTATTTATCAAATTTCTCTATCTATCTAATTTCTCTATCTATCTATCTATCTTCATTCGTCTAAAATCAAACTTCGTATCTTCGCGGTGCACCCGCCCTGCCCACCCACCCCACCACCACCACCACCACCAATACCGGATATCTCTATATTTTGCTCCATCTATACTGGATGTCGCTTCTCCCACCACCATTATAGGTGTCTACTCTTCGAACCCCCCTCTTCAATACGCTATTTCACCATGCATTACCCCTCTCTCGATATCCTCCGTTCTACTTGCCTAGAACCTGTCATCATTTCTTTGAACCACCCCTCCCCACTGGTGCTCCCCTATATTTCTGCACCCCCCCCACATAAAAAAAAGCACCATCCGAACGTGGCCGATGCCAGACCCCTCTGGCACCTGTGCAGGTGGCACGTAAAAAACACCCACTACACTCGCGGAGTGGTTGGCGTTAGGAAGGGCATCCAGCTGTAGAAACACTGCCAGACTAGACTGGAGCCTGGGGCAGTCCCGAGCTCCCCAGACCCCGGTCGAAACCGTCCAACCCGTGCTAGCGCGGAAAACGGACGTTAAACGATGATGATGATGATGATGATGTATACACACACATATATTATAAATAGAAATATCATTATTTTTAATTCTCTCTAAAGGCAACTACAGCAGCGGTACTGGATATTAATAGTTATCACCAAGCTAAAATGGCAGTCCTGAAAAATAGGACAAATGCTGAAAAATAGGATGGCTACTCCACATTGATAAGAGGCAAACACCTCAAAACTAGTCTGTGGATGCCAGACCAGCAAGGGGAAGCTGCTGACCTACACTGATTGAAGGTTATAATGGACACAGGTTTGTGTGTCACATAGCTAGCTAGAGGCAATGGCCTCTTGGAGCTAATCAACGGCAGCATTCATCCTATTTGTCTGGACTGCCATGTTAGCTTGGTGATAACTATTAATATACATATATTATATATGAATTTTTTGCGTAATGAGATAAAAAAAACCCAAGGCTGTATAGATATTAGAGCATTTATAGATAGAAGGTCCTTCAGCTGTTTCTAGAATATCAATTAATGATAATATCCCTTCATCGGAGATAGTGTTAGAGGAAAAATTAAGTCAAAGTTATTATCTCTTATAACCTATACATATATTATACATACATACATATATACATACATATCATCATCATCATCATCATCATCGTTTAACGTCCGCTTTCCATGCTAGCATGGGTTGGACGGTTCAACTGGGGTCTGGCAAGCCCGAAGGCTGCACCAGGCCAGTCAGATCTGGCAGTGTTTCTACAGCTGGATGCCCTTCCTAACGCCAACCACTCCGAGAGTGTAGTGGGTGATTTTATGTGCCACCGACACAGGTGCCAGACGAGGCTGGCAGACGGCCACGCTCGGATGGTGTTTTCGGTGTTTTCTTATGTGCCACCGACACAGGTGCCAGACGAGGCTGGCGAACGGCCACGATCGGATGGTGTTTGTTACGTGCCCACAGCACGGAGGCCAGTCGATGCAGTACTGGCTACGGTCCCGTTCGGATGGCTTTCTTATGTGCCACCGGCACTGGTACCACAAGGATACAAATTCCATTGATGTTCATCTATTTTGATTTGGTTTGATTTGATTTGATTTGATTTGATTTTCACTTGCCTCAACAGGTCTTCACAAGTGTCACAAGCAGGAAGGTATGCACAGGTGGACTGACTACATCCCAGGTAGGGGCCACGGGTTGTGGGTCACTAGTCTTGCCGGGTCTTCTCACGCACAGCATACTTCCATGGGTCTCGGTCTCTAGTCATTTCCATGGTGAGACCTAATGTTCAAAGGTCGTGCTTCACCACCTCGTCCCAGGTTTTCCTGGGTCTACCTCTTCCACGGGTTCCCTCAACTGCTAGGGATTGGCACTTTCTCACACACCTATCTTCATCCATTCTCGCCACATGACCATACCAGCGCAATCGTCTCTCTTGCACACCACAACTGATGCTTCTTAGGTACAACATTTCTCTCAAGGAACTAACGCTCTGTCGAGTAAGTACACTGACATTGCACATCCAACGGAGCATACTGGCTTCATTCCCCATGAGCTTACGCATGTCCTCAGCAGTCACGGCCCATGTTTCACTGCCATGTAGCATGGCAGTTCGTACACATGCATCATACAGTCTGCCTTTTACTCTGAGCGAGAGGCCTTTAGTCACCAGCAGAGGTAAGAACTCCCTAAACTTTACCCAGGCTATTTTTATTCTAGCAGTTACACTCTCAGCGCACTCACCCCCACTACTGACTTGGTCACCTAGATAACGGAAGCTATCAACTACTTCTAATTTTTCCCCCTGGAAAGAGACGGAAGTTGTTTTCTGCAGATTTTCGGAGGTCAATGCTCCCGAGCATCTGCCACATACAAAAACTATCTTCCCAGTTAGCCTACCTTTGACATTGCTGCACCTCTTATGTGTCCATAGCTTACACTGGGTACATCTTATAGAGTTTCTACCTACACCTTTTCTACAGATCGAGCAGGGCCATATACTCTTTTACTCTTTTACTTGTTTCAGTCATTTGACTGCGGCCATGCTGGAGCACTGCCTTTAGTCGAGCAAATCGACCCCGGGTCTTATTCTTTGTAAGCCCAGTACTTATTCTATCGGTCTGTTTTGCCGAACCGCTAAATGACGGGGACGTAAACACACCAGCATCGGTTGTCAAGCAATGCTAGGGGGACAAACACAGACACACAAACACATACACACACATATATATATATACATATATACGACAGGCTTCTTTCAGTTTCCGTCTTCCAAATCCACTCACAAGGCATTGGTCGGCCCGGGGCTATAGCAGAAGACACTTGCCTAAGATGCCACACAGTGGGACTAAACCCAGAACCATGTGGCTGGTTAGCAAGCTACTTACCACACAGCCACTCCTGCGCCTATATATATATGGCCCTGCTCGATCTGTAGAAAAGGTGTAGGTAGAAACTCTATAAGATGTACCCAGTGTAAGCTATGGACACATAAGAGGTGCAGCAATGTCAAAGGTAGGCTAACTGGGAAGATAGTTTTTGTATGTGGCATGCGTAAGCTCGTGAGGAATGAAGCCAGTATGCTCCGATGGATGTGTAATGTCAGTGTACATACTAAACAGAGCGTTAGTACCTTGAGAGAAATGTTGTACCTAAGAAGCATCAGTTGTGGTGTGCAAGAAAGACGATTGCGCTGGTATGGTCATGTGGCGAGAATGGATGAAGATAGGTGTGTGAGAAAGTGCCAATCCCTAGCAGTTGAGGGAACCCGTGGAAGAGGTAGACCCAGGAAAACCTGGGACGAGGTGGTGAAGCACGACCTTCGAACTTTAGGCCTCACTGAGGAAATGACCAGCGACCAAGACCTTTGGAAATATGCTGTACGTGAGAAGACCAGACAGGACAAGTGAGCCCAGCCCACTTATGAATGCCTTTCCTCCCTTGGACACAAAGACCTGTTGAGGCAAGCGAAGTCGATATAGAACCTCATCCGACGACAGGCACCCATGCCAACCCCCTTTGCTTGCGAAGACATGTTGGGGCAAGTGAAATCGAAATCGAAATCGAATTGAACCAGCCAGGACCCCTGGACTGGTGGTACGTAAAAAGCACGATCTGACTCGTGGCCGATGCCAGCGCCACCTCGACTGGCTTCCGTGCCAGTGGCACATAAAATGCACCAATCCGACCATGGCCGTTGCCAGCCTCGCCTGGCACCTGTGCAGGTGGCACGTAAAAAGCACCCACTACACTCACGGAGTGGTTGGCGTTAGGAAGGGCATCCAGCTGTAGAAACATTGCCAGATAAGACTGGAGCCTGGGGCAGCCTTCTAGCTTCCCAGATCCCCAGTCGAACCATCCAACCCATGCTAGCATGGAGAACGGACATTAAACAATGATGATGATGATGATGATGATGATGATGATGATATACATATAAATGTGTGTGTGTGTGTGTATAGAGAGAGACAACTGGACTCTCAGAAGTGAAAAGTACTAATACAGTAAAACACACCAATCAAGAACATTAGGGCATAAATATGCAAATAATATCTAGAATCATCAATGGATAATAGAGCAAAACTGGTGCCCACTTGGATGACATATGTCTACAAAAGAGAACCTCTTTATGAAGAAAAGGTTTTTTGAATACAGGCGTATGTATATTATATTATATTAGGGAAAAGTACCACTGATGCTATATTCCTGGTAAGGCAGCTGCAGGAGAAATACCTAGCCAAAGATAAGCCCCTGTACCTGGCTTTTGTTGACATGGAGAAAGCCTTCGACAGGGTCCCCCGATCCCTCATATGGTGGTCAATGAGGAAACTAGGAATAGATGAATGGTTAGTGAGAGCTGTGCAAGCCATGTACAGGGACGCTGCTAGTAAGGTGAGGGTTGGCAATGAGTACAGTGAAGAATTCCGGGTAGAGGTAGGGGTCCACCAAGGCTCAGTCCTCAGCCCCCTCCTATTTATCATAGTCCTCCAGGCAATAACGGAGGAATTCAAGACAGGATGCCCCTGGGAGCTCCTCTATGCTGATGACCTTGCTCTAATTGCTGAGTCATTATCAGAACTGGAGGAGAAGTTTCAGGTGTGGAAACAAGGATTAGAATCGAAGGGCCTCAGAGTCAACCTAGCTAAAACCAAAGTCCTAATAAGTAGGAAGGTAGACAAATCACAAACGCCTTCAGGTAGATGGCCCTGCTCGATCTGTAGAAAAGGTGTAGGTAGAAACTCTATAAGATGCACCAAGTGTAAGCTATGGACACATAAGAGGTACAGCAATGTCATAGGAAGGCTAACTAGGAAGATGGTTTTTGTATGTGGCAGATGCTCGGGAGCATTAACCTCTGAAAATCTGCAGAAAACAACTTCCGTCACTTTCCAGGGGGAAAAACTAGAAGTAGTCGATAGCTTCCGTTATCTTGGTGACCAAGTCAGTAGTGGGGGTGGGTGTGCTGAAAGTGTAACGGCTAGAGTAAGAATAGCCTGGGCAAAGTTTAGGGAGCTCTTACCTCTGTTGGTGACTAAAGGCCTCTCGCTCAGAGTAAAAGGCAGACTGTATGATGCATGTGTACGAACAGCCATGCTACATGGCAGTGAAACATGGGCCGTGACTGCTGAGGACATGCGTAAGCTCGCGAGAAATGAAGCTAGTATGCTCCGCTGGATGTGTAATGTCAGTTTTCATAGTCGACAGAGTGTAAGTACCTTGAGAGAAAAGTTGGACCTAAGAGGCATCAGATGTTGTGTGCAAGAGAGACGATTGCGCTGGTATGGTCATGTGGTGAGAATGGATGAAGATAGGTGTGTGAAAAAGTGCCACACCCTGGCAGTTGAGAGGACCTGTGGAAGAGGTAGACCCAGGAAAACCTGGGTCGAGGTGGTGCAGCACGACCTTCGAACTCTAGGTCTCACCAAGGAAATGACCAGAGATCGAGACCTATGGAAGTATGCTGTGCGTGAGAAGACCCGGCAAGACCAGTGAGAACAATCAAAATCAAATCATATATCAGAAAGCAGGGGTTAAGTGACCCATCCATTCGTGTCCGCTGTCAGCCTCGTCTGGCACCCGTGCCGGTGATACGTAAAAGCACCATTCGCTCGTGGCCATTTGCCAGCTCTGCCTGGCCCCCGTGTCGGTGGCACGTAAAAGCACCATCCGTTCATATTCGTTGCCAGCCTCGCCTGGCCTTGTGCCGGTGACACGTAAAAGCACCGTCCGCTCGTGGCCGTTTGCCAGCTCTGTCTGGCCCCGTGTCGGTGGCACGTAAAAGCACCATCCGTTCGTGTCCGTTGCCAGCATCGCCTGGCCCCGTGCCGGTGACACGTAAAAGCACCATCCATTCGTGGCCGTTCGCCAGCTATGTCTGGCACCTGTGCAGGTGGCACGTAAAAAACACCCACTACACTCGCGGAGTGGTTGGCGTTAGGAAGGGCATCCAGCCGTAGAAACACTGCCAGATCTGACTGGGCCTGACGAAGCCTTCCAGCTTCACAGACCCCAGTTGACACGTCCAACCCATGCTAGCATGGAAAGCGGACGCTAAATGATGATGATGATGATTATATTATATTATATTATATTTTATATATATATATATATATATAATATATATATAATATATATATATATATACATATATATATATATATATGTGTGTGTGTGTGTATATATAGGCTTAGGAGTGGTTGTGTGGTAAGTAACTTGCTTACCAACCACATGGTTCCAGGTTCAGTCTCACTGCATGGCACCTTGGGCAAGTGTCTTCTACTGTAGCCTTGGGCTGACCAAAGCCTTACTCTTTTACTCTTTTACTTGTTTCAGTCATTTGACTGCAGCCATGCTGGAGCACCACCTTTAATCGAGCAACTCGACTCCGGAACTTATTCTTTGTAAGCCCAGTACTTATTCTATTGGTCTCTTTTGCCGAACCGCTTAGTGACGGGGACATAAACACACCAGCATCAGTTGTCAAGCAATGCTAGGGGGACAAACACAGACACACAAACACACACGCACGCACACACACACACACACACACACGCACACACACACATATACATATATACGACGGGCTTCTTTCAGTTTCCGTCTACCAAATCCACTCACAAGGGTTTGGTCGGCCCGAGGCAATAGTAGAAGACACTTGCCCAAGGTGCCACGCAGTGGGACTGAATTCGGAACCATGTGGTTGGTAAATAAGCTACTTACCACACAGCCACTCCTGCGCATAAAGCCTTGTGAGTGGATTTTATAGATGGAAACTGAAAGAAGCCTGTCGTATATTTATATATATATATATATACATGTATGTATGTATATATTTGTGTCTCTGTTTGCTCCCAGCCAACATTGCTTGACAACCGATGCTGGTGTTTTTATGTCCCTACAACTTAGCAGTTCAGCAAAAGAGACCAATAGAATAAGTACTAGGCTTACAAAGAATAAGTCCTGGGGTTGATTTTCTCAACTAAAGGCGGTACTCCAGCATGGCTGCAGTTAAACAAGTAAAAGAATAAAAGAATATATATATGTATAAATACAAAGTGGCTGAGTGCCTTTTGAGGGTTAGGCCTCACAGAAGCAATGACTGAGACCTTTGCTGTGCTTGAGAAGAAAACTATTCAAGCCAAAAAAAATCAGTTGTGGAAGATAACAGTGTCATGCAAATGGTACCCATGCTGGTGGCATGTAAAAGCACCCCTTACACTCTCAGAGTGGTTGATGTTAGGAAGGGCATCTAGCCATAGAAAACCATCCCGAATTAGACTGGGGTCTGGTGCAGCCTTCTAGCTTACCAGCCATGGTCAAACTGTCCAACCCATGCTAGCATAGGCAACAGATAATGATGATGATATATATGTATGTGTGTGTGTATACATATATATATTTGTGTGTGTGTGTATATATATATATATATATGTATATATATATATGGTATATGTATGCATATATATGTATGTATATGTATGCATATATATGTATATGTATGTATATATGTGTGTGTATATATGTATGTATATGCATGATATGTATGTAGATGAATGTATACGTATGTATATATATGTATGTATATGCATGTATATATATATGTTTGTGTGTATATATATATATGTATGTGTATATGTGTGTGTATGTATGTATGTATGTATATCATTTATTGTACACAGTATAAATATATGAGCCACTCATAGTTTCTTACTGTGAAGACATGTATAGCCAGGTTTTTATAACACGCATTGTGTCTCCAAGCAATCCTCGGCTCTGAGCAAATATGGCTGTGTGACTAAGAAGTTTGTTTCCCAATCATGTGATTCCATGTTCAGTCTGCTGTGCAGCCCCATGGCTCAAGTGTCTTCTACTACAGCACCAAAGCCTTGAGAGTGAATTTGGAAAACAGAGGCCGAGAGTCATCTTGGTTTTTGTCTTTCATATTGTTAAATCATTGGCAACATAGTTGTATGTCACTGAGTCAAATTTATAACATGTCTAATTCTTGTATTTTTGGAAACTATTATATTTTTTGCTGACTATACCTTGATGGTTTTCCCTGGCAGTTGATTAATCTACATCTGGGGTTTCCTATAAAGTTATCAGTATGACCTTAAGCCTCAGATTAAAACACATGATATTTTAAAACGTGGGTTGAAATACATCACCTTATCAATTGCTATATTCAGATCTGGTTTAAGATTTTTCAGAGCCTTTGTACTACAAGTATTCTAAGACCCTTGTACTGCAACTAATGAAAGTACCCTGTATTACAAGTATTGTAAAGCCCCTGTGTTACAAGCATTGTAAGGCTCCTGTGTTACAAGTATTGCAAGGCCTGTGTGTTACAAGTATTGTAAGGTCCCTGTGCCAATATCTTTTTCTATCCAATACAATATTCTTTGGTTACACTCACTTTGTTCACAATACCTTTGTATGATATATTTTCATCAATACTTATAGCAGTCATTTTATGAAACAGGAGAATAGAGAGATGACTGATGCAAAGACATATATACGACAGGCTTCTTTCAGCTTCTGTCTACCAAATCCACTCACAAGGCATTGGTCGGCCCGGGGCTATAGCAGAAGACACTTGCCCAAGATTCCATGCAGTGGGACTGAACCTGGAACCATGTGGTTGGTTAGCAAGCTACTTACCACACAGCCACTCCTGCACCTATTGATGTTTTTTTTTTGCTTTTTTTTTTGGTACAGCCTGGATATTTTTTTTTTGGGGATCTGGCCTGGATATTAAAAAAGTTAAGAACTACAGCCTGTATTCCTCTAGTAAAACTGTGTATTCATTACTGGTCACAAAGTTTGCTCATGCTATAGCAAACTAGTTCAGTTTGTCAATATGGTCTTCCATAGTTTTTTTTAAGTCAATGTCTTATGCTGCATAATGTATGTATGTATGTAAGTATGTGTATTATGAGAATTGAGCGAGACTGTATGTGTATGTGTGTGTATGTGAGACAGAGAAACAGAGTAAAGGAAGACAGAAGGAAAACAATAAAAAAAAATAGGACGATACAAACTGACATTATTTCTATACCTCACACTAATACTCCTTTTCTGTCACTCAACAGCTTCTACTTCCTTACAAATTCTGGTTTGGCAACACTTCCTTTCTTGATTCACCCCTGTTTATCGGAAAGTGGCCCTGAATCTCAGATTTTTTTCTTTTCTCTGAATATGCATTCTTCTACGTTGTATCCTTTCTTCCCCAGTAAAATATACTAAAGATATGTTGAGACTGGCTGACATTGTTTCAAAACATATAGACAATCAATCGATATATATATATATATATATATAAATAGAGAGAGAGAGAGAGGTGTGGGTGTGTGAATGCGTTTATTCATCACACATAAAACGTCATATACACAGACATGCAGGAAGTAAACAGACACCTTTCATTTTCAAAATGTCTGATCTAAGCGTCTTAATATGTTTTCAGGGGTGTAGAATTTACAATGTAATTATTCTTTTTCATTCCAGGTGCCATTATATTGAACATTTGCGAAGAGTAACCATGCCACACGCAAAAAATTCAGCAGAACTGTCAGAATATCAAAGTGGTCATATTGTTGGGCAACCTGAGGCTGGTCTTAGCCAGCGAAAAATTGGCTAAAATCTTCAAATTCCTCTTGTTACTATTAATAGAATTATAGTGCAATTCAAAAGCCAAGGAAAAGAATCAATAGATTCTCGTCCCAGCTGACCTAGGCCCTCAGAAAGGAAGCATTGCTGTTTGAAGAGAATTGTGGAAAACGAACCCCCGTTTGAAGGCTTCTGACATTGCAAAACAGCTAGAAGTTAGTCCAAGAATGTGTGTTACATAATCTTGGGTATTATGGACGAGCAGCTAGAAGAAAACCTCTCCTTCAAATAATTAATATAATGCAAAGAAAGAAATGGGCTCAGGAGATGTCAGAACAAATCAGTTCATTTTAGGATAGAGTGATTTTCTCAGATGAATCCAGATTTGCATTATTTTCAGACAGTGGACATGTTTGGGTCTGGAGGCTTCCCAATCAAGAATTTGATTTGAAACAACTCCTACCAACTGTGAAACATGGTGGTATCTGTGTAATGGTATGATGAGCTGTCACCAGCAATGGTTGTTCTGAGCTGATTGAATGTGTTGGAACCATAAACTCTGAAAAATACATTGAAATACTTAAGCAAGGACTACTTCTGATGTATTCACATGATAACATAATGAGAAATGAATTTTTATTCATGGAAGATGGGGCTCCATGCCACACAATGAAAAGGAATCAACAATGGCTGACTGAGAATGGGATCAAAAATTTACCTTGGCTGAGCCAATCTTCTGACATTAACCCAATTGAAAATCTTTGGAGCATACTAGATAGAGCTATATGAAAAACTTGACAGAAACCTAAATCTAAAGATGAATTGTTTCAATTGTTGCATGAAAAGTGGGCAGAAATTCCACAAGAGACAATCACAAAGCTCATCAGTTCAATACCAAAAAGAGTTTCTGCATTAAAAACTGCAATGGGAATGTCAACTAAATACTCAAGTATGTAGTCCTACCTATCGATTACATTTCAATTGTTTGCTTTGTGTATCAAATAAAATATTTCGCAAATTAAGGGTGTCTATTTACTTCTATCATGTCTGTGTATATATATGAGTATGTAAGTAAGTATGTATGTATGTATACACACACAAACGCACACACACACACACGCACACACTCACGTACAAATACACACACACACAGTCATCATCATCAACATCGCTGTTTAATGTCCGTTTTTCATGCTGGCATGGATTGGA
>NC_042998.1:62016571-62019071 GCF_006345805.1 Octopus sinensis | reverse complement strand
TGTACCATTCAAAACTTTATATTCTTTACAAACAATACACAATGTTTTTGCAATACTCTCATATCTCTATGCCTGGGCCAGGCTGAGTTCACAACCGCTAGTTGATCAAGCTATCTGAGAAATGTGCTAAAATCGGATGCCAAATAAAATTTCTTCTTCCGAAAAAGAAAAAAGAAAAGCCGTAGGAAAACCGATTATAGCAGCGACTCCTTCCAAGAATATCTAAAGAAGGAATTTTATTCCAAAATATCATATCAGACTATAGATGACTAAATTACCTGCATAGGAACCAGTCCAGCAGCACTGGCAACAACCTCACTCAAATGTTTTTTCACGTGCCACCAGTATATGAGCTAGCCAGAGGACCTGGCAACGATCACACGATGGGCTTCTTTTAGTTTCCGTCTGCCAAATCCACTCAGAAGGTTTTGATCGGCTCAAGGCTATAGTAGAAGAAACTTGCCCAAGGTGCCCCGCAGTGGGACTGAACCCAGAACCATGTGGTTGGGAAGCAAGCTTCTTACCACACAGTTACTACTGCACCTATATACCTATAAGTAAGGATAAGATCGTTATTTAAAACACCAATCATATCAAGTGGCTAGCATAGGAATAAAAACCTCATAGGTAATAATTATTAATAATAGTTTAGTAATAATTATTACCTATTTAATAATAATGATGATGATAATAATAATAATATAATAATAATAATAATAATAATAATAATAATAATAATAATAATAATAATAATAATAATAATAATCATAATGATAATAATAATAATAATAATTACAGCAAATATTCTGCTCAATACCACAGATTTGCTTGTCAGTTGTTTGACCTTAACCAGTTGAGCATGTCCCTTCGTGGCTGACAATATGTGCATCTCTGATCACGAGCAGAAGTAGTGGGGGAGCATCATAGCCATGTGTTGAGAGGGATTCTTTGGGGTTTGAATAGTTCACCTCTGGAAACATGGGTGGTTCTTTCAACATCCTTAAACAACCCCTATTCAGGGACCGTTTGAGCGGGATGGGCTACTCAATCTGAAGAAAATTCTAACTGGGCCCCACCTGCAAGGTCATGTGCTGTTTATCTTGATATGAGATCACCATGTCGCGCACATATGGTTGTGATGCATGTGCCTGGTGTACCTTTATCAGACGGGTAGTCATGATGGGTATATTGGGCTTCGTATATTTTACCCCAGTGTCACTTTGATGGCATGCACTGCTCTCTCACTCAATAATAATAATAATAATAATGTATATGACAGGCTTCTTTCAGTTTCTGTCTACCAAATCCACTCATAAGGCTTTAGTCAGCCTCAGGCTATAGTAGAAGACACTGGCCCAAGGTGCCATGCAGTGGGACTGAACCTGGAACCATGTGGTTGGGAAGCAAGTTTCTTACCACACAACCATGCCTGCTCCTATAGCCACTCCTGGCAACTATTTTGCAATATCCAGAAATTACATAGTGAGATTTTGTTCGTCATTATGTTCTGAATTCAATTCCCATTGAGGTCAACTTTGCTTTGTATCCTTCTTTTTTTTTGGGGGGGGGGGTTAAATAAGTACCAGTTGAACACTGGGGGTGGGGAGGCCTTCGATGTAATCAACTTATCCACTCTCCTGGAATTTCTGTTCACATGCCAGAAACTTCAAACTAATATCAAAATAAATAAAAACACAAACATATACACACACAGGCACACACACACACACACACACATAACAAAAGAAAATTATTAAATCAAAAGTTAAAGTGGTACACATGTGGGTCACCCAAAAGAGGACTCTTATGAGATAAAGGTAAGTGTGAAGCAAACATTTCAACTGATCTCACTAACTCTATAGGTTATCTGAAACCACATTTTTAATCACAGCTTGCAGCTATACAGCTATACATATATACATACATACATGCATGCATACATACATACATACATACAGGTACAAGATTTTCTGGGCAGGGAACACTGACGGGGTCGGGGGCGTGGGTATACTTCTTGCGGAGAAATGGTTAGATAAGGTAATCGAGGTAGTCAGAGTAAGTGACAGAGTAATTAAAATTAGATTAGTGCTTCACCATAGGTCAGCTATCATCATCTCGGCATATGCCCCTCAACCAGGGCTACCGGAAGGACAAAAAGACCAATTCTATGACACCCTATTGCGGACTACCTCGTTGACAAATGACAGTGACCTTCTCTTCGTGGCAGGTGATTTCAATGGACATGTTGGACGGCATGTCGGGGGCTTCCATGGCGTTCATGGAGGCTATGGTTTTGGCTCTCGTAATGAGGAGGGAACCAGGCTGCTGGAGTTCTGCGATGCAAATGACCTTATGGTCTGCAATACCAACTTCAGGAAACCCACCTCTCACCTAGTCACCTACCGTTCTGGCAGACACACTAGCCAGATTGACTACATTCTTGCCAGAAAAAGGGAAAGAGGGCTGCTTATAAATGCCAAAACCTTTCCAGGCGAAGAAT
>NC_042998.1:61869071-62011571 GCF_006345805.1 Octopus sinensis | reverse complement strand
TTAGGATTGGTGTGTAATCCTTCATAAACATTAACTTACTAGTAAATCCACTCCTTGCCAGTGCCTAACGAGGAGTGTGGTGAGGCCTTGTTAATGATCTTTGTTGATAGATTTGAAATTTTCTTCAGCTGATATCTGTGACTAGGTTTCTAATTGCACCTTGGGGAGGTTGGAGTCATCATCATTATCATCATCATCAGCAGCAGCAGCAATGGCAGTGTTGTTATCATCAACTAATGTCCATTTTCGCGGCATAAGCTGGATAGTTTGACAGGATCTGACAAGCTGCAAAGCTGTATTGGATTCTATCATCAGCTTCAGTAGGAGCTGGATGCTCTTCCAAATGCCAGCCACTTTACAATGTGTATTGGGTGGTTTTTACGATGCTGGTACTAATGAGATCCCCAAGCAACTTGCAAGACAAAGAAAAGAAAAAGAAGTTTAAAAAAAACCCTTCTGCTGAGTGACAGTATATTTGAGAGAGGAAGAGGTGTCTTTCTGCCAGCTGTAGGAGGTTAAGTAAGGTATGAAAGAGGAACAAGCACAGGTGTCTTGCAATAGCTAGTTTCACTTTTGGGCTTCTTCCTGTGGAGATATTATCTGCCTGTCTTGAGTTATTGCATTAAATCTAGAAAGTCAACATTTGTTAACTCATTCATGCAGATCGTCTGTTTAAACTGACACTTAATTTATAAGGGTATAAAACAAATACTTGATACAAATTGTCATTTGTGTATGATCTGTATCAAAGAATGAAACCTGTTCTTAACGTATATGCAGTCTGTATCAAATGGATTTGAAAGAGATTTATTTTCCAGTTGTTATTTAGGTCAAAATAATAGTATCTGTGAATTTTCAGGCAATTTCATTCACGAGAGAAATTTCGGCACAAATGGATTAAGTTAGTGGCAACATTTATGGTTTAACCTTTTAGTATTCAAATTATTGTTTCAAACATAATGCTTATGTATTCACATCATTTTAAATTAATCAGGCATTCTACACTATTTACATTATTTACATTTGACGGATATTTGTCCTCATCTTGTTTGTTGTTAACACAACGTTTCGGCTGATATACCCTCCAGTCTTGGGGAAATTTCGAACCTAGGTTCTCATTCCTAAAGTATAATAACATTGAAAAATACCTTAGGAATGAGAACCTAGGTTCGAAATTTCCTCAAGACACCTGATGAAGGCTGGAGGGTATATTACCCGATACGTTGTATTAACAACAAACAAGATGAGGACAAATATCTATGAAATGTAAATAATGTATATAATTCCTCATCTCTTAAATATAGAACTGTAATCATGCATTATTTCATAGCTGGAAGGCAGAGAGCTGGTAGAAACGTTAGCATGTCAGGTGAAATGCTTAGCAGTATTTTGTGTGTATTTAAGTTCTGAGGTCAAATTCTGCCAAGGTTGACTTTGCCATTCATCCTTTCGGGGTTGATAAATTAGGTACCAGTTGTGTACTGGGGTTGATCTAATCAACAGGACCCCTCCCCCAAAATTTTGGACCTTGTACCTAAAGCAGCAAAGAATATCTATTAATAAATAAGGTGGTGAGCTGGCAGAAACATTAACACACTGGGCAAAATGCTTAGCAGTATCTCGTCTGTCGTTACATTCTGAGTTCGAATTCCACTGAGGTCGACTTTGCTTTTCATCCTTTCGGGGGCAATAAATTAAGTATCATTTGCATACTGGGGTCGATCTAATCGACTGGCCCACTCCCCAAAAGTTTTGGGCCTTGTACCAAGAGTGAAAAAGATTATTTCATAGCTGGGAGATTTTGACGATGTGACTGCTTATTTTTAAAATGACTCTGTAGGATAGGTGTGAAAGGCCAGATATGACTGGTCTGAAGATAAAACAAGTAGAATATTTTGGTCAGATATGACCTGTTTAAATGCTAATTGGTTAACTGAGTTTTTTGAAGATATTTATAAAATTCATACTGAATTTATTCATGGATGGTCATTCATATGGCTTGAGATTATCATCCCTCTAAGGGCTGAACTGTGGAGTTTATCTTTTATCTTTTACTCTTTTCAGTCATTAGACTGAGGCCGTGCTGGGGCACCACCTTAAAGAATTTTAGTCAAATGAATTGATCTCAGTACTTATTTTATGCCTGGTACTTATTCTATTAATCTCTTTAGCTGAAACACTAAGTTATGAGGATATAAACACACCAACACCAGTTGTCAAACAGTGACAGGGCACAAACACAGACTCAAAGACACAAACACATACACATGTATATACAATGGGTTTCTTTCACGTTCTGTTTACCAAATACACTCAAAAGGCTTTGGTCGACATGAAACTGTAGTAGAAGACACTTGCCCAAGGTGGCACATAGTGGGACTGAACCTGGAACCATGTGGTTGTGAAGCAAACTTCTTACCACACAGCCACGCCTGCACCTTTGTGTAGGATTTTTAGGGTATGCAGGATAAATAACCCAAGAAGGTCAGTGCCTTAGCCTCATCATAGCTTCCTAGGGATACAGTGGGTTGCCTTCTTTTTACCAATGAGAATCAGCAAGGAACAAGAGAGACATTTTAGCATTCATATTGGTTTTAATATTGAGGTTGCTAATTCTATTGGAGTGTTTAGGATAGTCTGAGGCTATGGAGATGTGCAGGGATTTTGATAATAAGGGATACGGAGCCATGATATTAAAATGGGTGAACTCACAGGATGCTACCTTCTCAATGCTACAGAATGAACTGATTAATTGATTATGGAGATGCTGCAATCCCATTGGGTCAACCCTGCCAACACACACACACACACACACACACGTGTGTGTGTGCTCACACTCACACAGATACTCAGGGATACATACATACACATTTCACAGAGATAGTATGAAAGTATGGCAATAACAATGAATTAAACTAAGCTATCAGTAGGTCGTTTATAACTTTAAATCGTTTTCACAGGTGTTGTTAATAATGATTATTCAATATGTTATCTGTTGCTCATCACATTTTCGCGTTCTTTTATTAGTTTCAGCTCAAAAGCTGTGCCTATGCTGGGGCACTGCTGTTAGCTTTGCTACACTTTCTCTTCTTGAAACCTCCTTGAATATGTGACATTTGGGGAATGAGGGAGTTTGATGTTGTGGCACTCATCTCTGTTTTGTGCTGCAAGATTGGGTTCATCCAGAGCTGTTGACAGCTGTTGGAGGAAGTCCAGTTCTGTTTTGAAGACACCTGCATCCACCCCACATTGGTCTTTCAGGTTTTTTGGGGAGAATATTGAAGAGCTGTGGGCCTTTGAAACACAAGCTATTGAAGTATCTGGTCCTGCATCCTGATGGAAATAGTGGGGTCTTGGGTACTATGCAGTGGTACCTCATTCTGCTGTTTGTGTACCTTTCAATGCCAATGTTTGGTACAAGTCGTAATCCTCTATGACCAGTCTTATGGACAGGATCAAATTCAATAAAACATTTTCATTGATCCTTGGGCTTATTTCTACTATTCAGTCCATATATATATATATTAAGAAAACTTTGCAATACTTGTATTTTATGTAAATATCTAAGTTGTGCATGAATGCATGAATGCAGACATGATATACACATACATACCAACATATGGTTTTATAAAAGAAGAAAAATTACTTGCCACAATTCCATGTAGAGACTGGCAATAATTTGCTTTTAAATATGTATGAATGCATGTGTGTGTGTATATGTATATAAATATAGTTCTCTTTGTTTTTTTTCTCTGCATGTATGTATATTTTCACTTTAATATTGTAACTTTTTTCAAACATAGTCCTGCCTGTCACTTTTTAGCCTCGTGTAAAATATATATACATATATTTTTTCGTTTTTCAATATTAATATGTATATGTATAATTCTCTATGATTTTTTCTACTAGTCCACCTGTTACATTATATTTTACTATACACACGTGGCCCTGTTTATTATACTTTGACTCGACCTGTTACCATTTCTATATACATACCCGTTAGCTTTTCAATCTTATTCTTATGTTGTAGTTTACTGCCCATATTGACATGCATACACATTTATATGTCTGTCTTTTGTTTTTCCCTTTCGCCTCTCACTATTATTATTACTGTTATATTTTCCCCTTTTACAACTTGCTTGCAAATATCTGACTTTTTTTTCCCTATTACCCCACTTCTATCCTCCCTTATTGTATCTTATTTTAATTTATATTATTTTATTGAACCTTCTTTGATGACCTTACAAAAATTCTACACACTGATGAAAATGACAATGCATGAATTTAATTATAATTACTATGGTTGTAATATATTTCTTACGTATTTGTATTGTCCTTTGAAATGTGTATATGTATTGAATCCTATTTTGTATTAAATCTAATTTTGATTCAAAGTCTTTTTCTCCTCCATTTTTCTATAATTGTTTATGGTATTTTTATACCTATAATGATATTTTTCAACTACTATTTTCATATTCTTATTACTTGCTCTGGCTGTTTTTTATGAATATGATGAATCCTTATTAGAAATCATTCTTTCTCTCTTTTTAGACCTCTCAAAAAGTTTGTATTGTTCTCTTTTGAACTTATTTTCCCCCTATATATATATGTATATATATATATATGTATATATATGTATATATATATATATATATATATATATATAATATATATATATATATATATATATATATATATATATATATATATACTGTTGTATCTAATCTGGGGAGAGTCATTCTCTTTTTCTGCCTTATAATTTAACACACTTACCAGTAAAATTTCCACTTATTCCTTATTTTTATTTTTCTAAAATTTTCATTGCGTCTTGCAACATTTTCAATAGTCTTCTATTTAAAAGGTTGCCAGACACAACGGAAATTTTAGGAAAATGAAAATAAGAAATAAGTGGAAATTTTACCAGTGAGTGTATTAAATTATAAGGTGCAAAAAGAAAATGACTCTCACCAGACACAACAGAATATGATTCAACATACGAACTCACATAAAGAATCTTGCAAACCAAATCCAAAAACGAAATATATATATATATACACACACACACACACACATACATATAGTTAAGTTATATTTGAGTAAAAGCCTTGTATAGTGCTATGTAAAACTTGCTTTAGCTACCTTATGTTAGCATACAGTAGAAATGAACATGCTACTGGATATACTTCAGGAATATATATAATAATATCTACAGACTCTCTCTCTCTCACTATATATATATATGTGTGTGTGTGTGTGTGTGTGTGTGTGTATATATATGTTTGTGTGTCTGTGTTAGTCCCCCCAACATTGCTTGACAGCCGATGCTGGTGTATTTACGTCCCCATAACTTAGCGGTTCGGCAAAAGAGACCCATAGAATAAGTACTAGGCTTACAAAGAATAAGTCCTGGGTTTGATTTCCTGGACTAAAGGCAGTGCTCCAGCATGGCTGCAATCAAATGACTGAAACAATTAAAAGAGGAGAGGTACCTGTATTTATTGAAATTTTCAAGATTTGTATTTGGGATTTATATTATGAATATAATGAAACTGTTTTATTGTTAGCTTTTACTAACCTACAAACAAATATTTTATTTTAAAAATTTACATGTGCATATATGGGGTCCACAGATAATAAAATAGCTCTCAGGGGGTCCACAAGCAAAATAGGTTTGGGAACCCCTAGTGTAAATGGATGCTGACTTTAGGGGAAGGGTCTTTGTGAATATTAAGCTGGGACCACTTTACTGTGCCCACAGTCAATCTGTATTTGGGCTCACTCATGTGAAAACATTTATATAGAAAAGAGTTTAGAAGAGATGGAATAGTTAAGGGTAAGGAAAAAAGAAAGGGAAGAGGTTAAAACATAGGAATGGGAGTTGGGTGAGGAAAGAAGAGGAGGGGAAGAAAAAGGGAGTTGAAGGTTGTATTCTTAAGGGGAACACAGGTCTAGTTAAAGTTGCTGGTCTACTACTTCATCATAAATATACACACAGATACCCGTATGTGTACACATACACTCACAGCATAGTATCAACTTAGGTATACACACATGCGTATTTGCATGCATATTTCCATCTGCAAAATAGAAGATATGAAGAGATCACAAACTTTGTGATCTCTTTCTATCTTTTTATTTTTGCATATAGAAATATTGATGATGATGATGATGACGACGACGATGATCTGTTGTGGCTAAGCAATCAGATTTAATGTTTTATCAAAGAAAACCAGTCAGCTTTTGCTAATTGAATAACTAATCGAAAGCTGCATATTTTTAATCTGTAAACATAGCTTATGGATTTACAGATCATCATTATCATCATCATCATCATAATGATCATCATTGTTTAACGGTTGCTTTCCATGCTGGCATGGGTTGGACAGTTTGACAGAGGACTGGCAAACCGAGAGGTTGCACAAGGTTCCAATCTGGTTTGGCAAGGTTTCTACAGCTGGATGTCTTTCATAATGTCAACCATTGTGAGAGTGTAGTGGGTGCCTTTTTATGTGCCACTGGCAAAGGAGCCAGTCGGGCAGCACTGGCATCAACCATGCTCGATTGGTGGACCCCTACCTCTACCCGGAATTCTTCCCTGTACTTGTTGCCAACCCTCATCTTACTGACGGCATCCCTATACATGGCTCGAACGGCTCTCACTAACCACTCATCTATCCCTAGTTTCCTCATTGACCACTGGATAAGGGAACAGGGGACCCTGTCAAAGGCTTTCTCCATGTCAATGAAAGCCAGGTACAGAGGTTTATCTTTGGCTAGGTATTTCTCCTGCAGCTGTCTTACCAGAAATATAGCATCACTGGTGCTTTTCTCTGGCATGAACCCAAACTGCATCTCATCTAAACTGATTCTCTCTCTAATTAGTTGAGCCATGACCTTC
The DNA here is from genome assembly GCF_006345805.1 of Octopus sinensis. Lineage (NCBI taxonomy): Eukaryota > Metazoa > Mollusca > Cephalopoda > Octopoda > Octopodidae > Octopus > Octopus sinensis. The sequence continues at coordinate 62,004,673 of NC_042998.1, read as the reverse complement.
TCCGTGACCTTCATTACTTGATCCAACAACTTGATACCTCTGTAATTATTTGTATCTAAAGTGTCACCTTTACCTTTGTAGCAGTTGACTATGATGCTGCTACACCAGTCATTGGGTATGACTTCTTCGTGTATCACCTGGTTAACTATACGGGTGACTAGGCTATAGCCAACACTGCCAGATATTTTGAGCATCTCTGCAGTGATTCCTGATGGGCCGGGGGCTTTCCCTGCCTTTATACTCTTGATTGCTTTATCTACCAAGGTACTGTCAATTCAGATAGCTGGTCCCTCTGTTAGGTCGACATTTGGCAGACTCTCTTTCTCCCATTCATTCTCTTTATTGGGCATCTCCAAACCTCTCTCTTTGCAGCCTCGTTTAGTGCAAGTGAACCATCATCCATATGGACACATTTCTCTCCTATGACATCACAATTCTTTCTCACACACTGTCTTGCAACACAAAATACTTCAAGTCTTTGGTCCCATCAAATATATATTATATATATTTTACATATAAATATGTTTTATATAAATATATATGTATTTATCTATACATGCATTTGGTGATGTATGTCACATATATATGACTTATATATAATATATATATATATATATATATAATATATATATATATATATATATATATATATATATATATTATATATATATATATATATATATATATATATATACATGTATGTATGTATGTATATATATATATATATATTATATATATATATATACACACACACACACACACATATATATACATATATATGTGCATATATGTGTGTGTCTAAAAATATACAGAGTGAGATAGAGATCAATAAATAGACAGAAAGATAGGTATACAAGTGTACATACAGACATACACAGCTTACAGAGATAGTATGAAAGAATACTATAGTAACAACAACTAGCAACTAAAAATAAAATTAAGCTATCAGTTGTTTGTTTGCAAATTAAAATTATTTTCACAGCTGTTGTCAATAATGATTACTCAATAATATGGTATTTGTTGCTCATCGTTTAAATATTTTACCAATTATGTCCAGACTTGTGTACAGGATTAAAATCAATAAGACATTTTCATTGATCCTTGGGCTTGTTTCTACTCTTCAATCCATATATAGTCTAAAAACCTTGTTCTATCTCTGTTTGATATGTATGTTTATGTGCATGCGTGATTAAAACTATAGAGCACTTCCTTGTCAGCATTAAAAGATAAAATTTACCTGTCGTTTACCTTTGGACAAACAGGCAATTATTCATCTTTATTCAGACTTGATGATGAAGATATATATATATATAGATATAGATATAGATATATATATAAATAAAGATATATATATATAGTATATACATATAGATATATAAACATATATAAATACACATACTTACATATGTATATAGATGGGTAGATAGATTGCTAGATAGGTGGCTAGACAGACAGACAGAGAGATAGATAGATAGATAGATAAATAGATAGATAGATAGATAGATAGATAGATAGATAGATAGATAGATGATAGATAGATAGACAGACAGATAGATAGACAGATAGATAGATAGATAGATAGATATATAGATAGATAGACAGACAGATAGATAGATAGATAGATAGATAGATAGATAGATAGATAGATAGATAGATAGGTAGATAAAGGGATCTCCCTTAAACAAAATATTGTAGCTTTGTAGTTACATTCATGTAACTCTGTACTTCTACTAAATATTAATAATATACATATACTCATATTTGTATTCTATTTTTCCTATTTGCATCAACATACCTATATATATCATCATCATCATCATCATCATCATCATCATCGTTTAACGTCTTTTTTCTGCGCTATATATATATATATATATATAATATATATATATAATAATAAATATTAGGGAATAAATCCAAACTTACAGGGAAAAATCAGATTTAGGATTGAATCCAATTTTATAGTAAAATATTATATTATATTAAATTAGAGATAAAACCACTATTAGGCAAATCATACAGTGAAAAACTTAAGCCAATACATAAGATTATTTAATTTATATTATTTAAATATATAACAAAATTATTAAAAAAATATAATTAATATAACACTACGATCGTTTCATGGCTGTTAATTTCTTTAAATTTTCGAGTTACAGTCATTCATCAGGTGGTTTAAATATTTAACTTGGCGAGGTTTAATCAATTAACTCGCCAAGTTAAATATTTAAACCACCTGATGAATGACTGTAACTCGAAAATTTAAAGAAATTAACAGCCATGAAACGATCGTAGTGTTATATTATATTTTTTCAATAATTTTGTTATATATTTAAATAATATAAATTTAATAATCTTATGTATTGGCTTAAGTTTTTCATTGTATGATTTGCCTAATAGTGGTTTTATCTCTAATTTAATATAATATATATATATATATATATATAAATATATAAAGTATATCTATGATTATTTGAATGTATTATCTTCCAAAATGAAATCCAAAATTGATAATTATTATTTTAATATATAATCACTCTAAATGAATCTCTAAATACCTTTAAGTATTTAGACATTTCTCATATTAAGAGTACTTGTCTGAAATCCAGTACACTTTATTCTCAAAGGATATATTTGATTAATTATATATATGTGTATATACATATATGTGTGTCTTTGTGTCTGCATTTGTCCCCCATTACCACTTGACAACCGGTGTTGCTGGTTTTATGTCCCCATAACTTAGAGGTTCAGTGTAAGAGATTGATAAAGTAAGTACTAGGCTTTAAAAAAAGTCCTGTGGTCGATTTGTTTGACTGAAACCCTTCAAGGCGGTACTCCAGCATGGCCACAGTCAAATGATTGAAACAAGTAAAAGAATAAAAGAATATATGTGTGTGTGTGTACCAATATGTATATGTATATATCTATATATATATCTGTATGTATGTATGTATGTATGTATGTATGTATGTATGTATGTATGTATGTATGTATGTATGTATGTGTGTATGTATGTGTATGTATGTATGTGTATGTATGTATGTATGTATGTATGTATGTAATGTATGTATGTATGTGTATGTATGTATGTATGTGGTATGTATGTATGTATGTAGTATGTATGTGTATGTATGTTATGTATGTATGTATGTGTGTGTATGTATGTATGTATGTATGTATGTGTATGTATGTATGTATGTGTATGTATGTATGTGGTATGTATGTATGTATATGTATGTATGTGTATGTATGTATGTAATGTATGTATGTATGTAATGTATGTATGTATGTATGTATCTACCTATCTATCTATCTATATGTATATATATATATATATATATATATAATATATATATAAATACACACACATATTTGTGTGTGTGTGTATGTATATATATATATATATATGTATATATATACATACATATATATATATATATATATATGCACACACACACACATGTATATTTGTGTGTGTGTAAACACAAACCCACACATACTCCCACACCTATACACACATCTGAGTATCAATGTGCATTTACATTTTCTTAAAAATGAATCAGACAAAAAAACCCAATTTTTTGTCTACATAGAATTCATCAGCCGTTATTTTAGCCATGCGCAATAACCAGAAGGACTGCTTATACATGTATGCAGGATAATTTCAAAGAACACTGCTATTTTGTTTTCAGTCTATGCCAAATTTCAAACTGTTAAATGTCACAATAACATATGAATAGGGGCCTATAAAGTGAAATGGACCATTGTTCAGATCTTTCTACTCTAGTGCCCACCATTACAGATTTTTCTGTTTCTTGAGTCCTAGAAATCTTAAGGCTGGTTATGCAGCTTCTATGGTGTATGAGCGACCAAAATCACAGCATTTCTCCTGAATGGGATCCTTGTCTGTTGCAGGATTTAATGCCAGTAATTATGAAATGAGGGTTCATAGCTTTCACCTCATTACTTGACTGGTTCTTTATTTTTCATTGATCCTAAAAGGACCAAAGGCAAAGTTGACCTCAGTAAAATTTGAATTCAGAATATAAAGTACCAAAGGAAATGCCATTAAACATGTGGTCTGACATGCTAACAAGCCTGCTAGTTTGCTGCTTTACTCACCATTATAGTATCCATCAAGGATTGATTTTGGCCTGAACTTGATTTCAGTTTCTGTAACATGATGTGGGAATGGCATGTAAAAGGCACTATTTGAGTGTGGTTGATGCAAGTGCCACCTGACTGGCCCCCGTGCTGGTGGCACAGAAAAGGCACCATTGGTGCAAGGTCGATGCCAGTGCTGTCTGACTGGTCCCAATGCCAGTAGCATAGTAAAAGCACCATTTGAGTAAGGTCAATGAAGTGCCATCTGACTGGCTCCTGTGCTGGTGTCACATAAAAAGCACCATATGAGCATAGTCAATGCCAGTGACACCTGACTGGCTCCCGTGTCGGTAGCACATAAAAAGCACCATTTGAGTGTGGTCAATGCCAGTTCCACCTGACTGACACCTGTGCCCGTGGCACAGAGAAAGCACCATTTGAGTAAGGTCAATGAAGTGCCATCTGACTGGCTCCTGTGCTGGTGGCATGGAAAAAGCATCATTCGAACATGGTCGATGCTAGTTCCACTTGACTGGCTCCCATGCTGCTGGTGCGTAAAAAGCACCTACTACACTCTAGGAGTGGTTGGCGTTGGGAAGGGTATCCAGCTGTAGAAACTTTGTCAGATCAGATTGGAGTCTTCAGTCAAATCATCCAACCCTTGCCAGCATGGAAGGCAGACGTTAAACAATGATGATGAGAATGATATAACAACCAGGTAATTTGAAGGTAATGTTCATTAAAGATCAGGTGTTTAATGCTTATAACTTAGTAAGTGTTTGAAGACACCTTGCATAGGATGCACTTCATGAGGCTGCATCAAAATGCAGGCAGTAAGGGGCTTGATGACACCTAATATAGAATGTCTTTCAAAGGGCCTTACCAAAATTCAAGTGGTGGTTTGAAATCAGAAACCATGAACTGGTTCTTTTACTTGTTTCAGTCCTTAGACTGTGGCCATGCTGGGGCACCACCTTGAACAATTTTTAGTCAAATGAATTGACCCTGGTACCTATTTTATTGGTCTCTTTTGCCAGAGCACTAGTTATAGGGATATAAACACACCAACACCGATTGTCAAATGGTGTTGGTGGAGAAACACAGACCCCCCCCCACAAACACACACACATACCACAAGCTTCTTTCAGTTTCCATTTACCAACTTCACTCACAAGGCTTTGGTTGGCCTGAGGCTATAGTAGAAGACACTCGTCAAAGGTACCATGCAGTGGGACTGAACCTGGAATCTTGCGGTTGGAAAGCAAGCTTCTTACCACGCAGCCATGCCTGTGCCTGATTATTCATTAGAAAAAAAACATGAAAGGAAACGGAAAATTTCCAGGTAAATTTTGTCTTTTCCTTGAAATTCTAACATAAACTTGTTTCATGTGTGTCAATATTTTTTGTATTTAATAATAGATTTGCTATGACTGCATAACGCATGAGTGTTGAATAGCATTTACAGTAAAAAGGAAAAGGTAAAAAAAAAAAAAACTATGATGAAAATTTATAGGCATTACTAATATAACCTCTCTGTCAACATCACCACTACCACCATCATCATCAGTAACAGCACTGCCACTGCCATTCATATTATATGATAGTACACACTTACCCCCACAATGATCCTGCTACAACTAACAACAATAGCAACAGCAACAACATAAAATATAAATTATAGTAACAACGATGCTCTCCAAAAACAGGTCCCATCAAGCATTCATACATACATACATACATACATACATACATACATAAATGCATACATACATATATATATATATAATATATATATATATATCTATATATATATATATATATATATATATATATGTCGCAGATTGTATTTAAATGAGTTATTTTAGTGGGATAAAGGGAAAACCCAAAATAGAAGGTGGAAAAGAAAGGTCTTTTTTTATCTTGACAAATACATTTATTATTCATTGGACAGACAAACAATATATATGTATGTATGTATGTATGTATGTATGTATGTATGTATGTATGTATGTATGTATGTATGTGTATGTATGTATGTATGTATAAGCACAGGTGTAGTTTGTTTTCCAACCACATGGCTCTGGGTTTAGTCCCACAGTACGGCACCTTGTTGCAAGTGTCTTCTACTATAGCCACAGGCCAAATAAGGCCCTGTGATTGGATTTGGTAGATGAACCTGAAAGAAGTCCATACATACATATATCATCATCATCATCATCATCGTTTAGCGTCCGTTTTCCATGCTAGCATGGGTTGGACGGTTCTACTGGGGTCTGTGAAGCCAGAAGGCTTCATCAGGCCCAGTCAAATCTGGCAGTGTTTCTACGGCTGGATGCCCTTCCTAACGCCAACTACTCCGTGAGTGTAGTGGGTGCTTTTTACGTGCCACCCGCACTGGTGCCAGACAGAGCTGGCAAACGGCCACAAACGGATGGTGCTTTTTATGTGCCACCGGCACGAGGGCCAGGCGAGGCTGGCAACGGACACGAAACGGGGCGGTGCTGGCAACGGTCGCGAAACGGAAAGTTCTCTTACATGCCACCGGCACTGGTAACACATCTGCAATTTCCATTGATCGATTTCCATTGATCGATTTCCATTGATCGATTTCGATTCTGATCGTCACTTGCCTCAATGGGTCTTCACAAGCAGAGTTTTGACATGCCACCGGCACTGGTAGCACATCTGCAATTTCCATTGATCGATTTCGATTCTGATCCTCACTTGCCTCATCACGTCTTCACAAGTAGAGTTTTGTGTCCCAAGAAGGGAAGGTATGCATACGTAGGCTGGCTCCATCCCATGTAGGAGGCCACGGGTTATGGACTCACTTGTCCTGCCGGGTCTTCTCGCGCACAGCACACTTCCAGAGGTTTCGGTCTCTAGTCATTTCCTCAGTGAGACCTATATATATATATATATATATATATATATATATATAAATCTAAATAATGAGGGTGATAAATTGAATATTAATTTAATTAACATCGATTTAAAACCAGTGGCCTAGCACATAGAAAAATCTCAAAATTCAGAAAATTGTATTACATGCATATAAGAAGGGATGACCACTAAGTGGACATCCAATATGCTAGAAATAGATCACCTACGATCTACCCACAAATGAAAAGAATGTTCTCTAGAAAAATTCAGCAAACACCAGAACATAAGTGAGTAAGACAAATGAAGATATACAAAAAATAAAGAATTAATCATAGACTAGTTTCGGCATTAATGATTTTACTTACGTAACGACATCCGTGGTTCTTCAGTACGACCATTCTAATTCAATATGATTTGCAGAACTATATACAGATTGTCCTCATAAAATTAAAGCCGAAACATTTGAAAATAACCCCAATGTAATCGGTAGAACTGTACACACGTCTAATTTTATGAGGACAATCTGTATATAGTTCTGCAAATTATATTGAATTAGAACGGTCATGCTGAAGAGTCATGGATGTTGTTACGTAAGTAAATATCATTAATGGCGAACTAGTCTACGATTAATTCTTTATTTTGTATATTTTGATTTGTCTTACCCACTTATGTTCTGGTGTTTGCTGAATTTATATATATATAAATTTATATATATATATATATATAGATATATATATATATATATATATATATATATATATATATATATATATATATATATATATTATATATATATATTTATATATATATATATATATCTATATATATATATATAATCATCATCATCGTTTAACATCCGCTTTCCATGCTAGCATGGGTTGGAATATATATACATAATGCCATAACCGACAATTTGCAGTCCAGACAGCTCTCAAGCTGTCCAGCTCTTGTTAAACCATCCAACCCATGCCAGCATAGAAAATGGACAGAAAGCTATGATAATGATGATGATGATATATATACTTACATAGTACATACATATGTGCCACTCTGTTGGTCACCACAACGAGGGTTCCAGTTGATCTGATCAACAGAACAGCCTGCTCGTGAAATTAACGTGCAAGTGGCTGAACACTCCACAGACACGCATACCCGTTCACATAATTCTCATGGAGATTCAGCGTGACACAGAGTATGACAAGGCTGGCCCCTTGAAACATAGGTGCAACTCATTTTTGCCAGCTGAGTGGACTGGGGCACCATGAAATATAGTGTCTTGCTGGAGGACACAATGCGCCGCCGGGAATTGAATTCATGATCCTATAATCGTGAACGAAATATCCTAACCACAAAGCCATGTGCTTTAACACACACACACACCACACACACACACACACACACACACACATACTCACACATATATATCACACACACACATATACACACACACATACTCACACATATATATATAAACTCACACACATGTATACTCACACACACACATATATATATACTCACACACATGTATACTCACACACACACATATACTCACACACATATATACTGACACACACATACACACACACACACATATTTGGTTTGCAAGATTCTTGATGTGAATTTGTGTGTTGCAACAAATTTTGCCTTAATGTGAGGGTCATTACAATGTTAATAATAAAGATATACTCCGGCTCAATATCATTTCTATATTACTAGTCAATCAGTTAGATATCTAACCAATTAACTAATTTTTTTTTCTTTATTGTATTACCTAAGCAATCAATCAGCTGTTTGTTTGTCAAAGTTATTTCATCACTATTCATGAGCTCATCAATGACATGCCCTTATTCTTCAAGGCAGACCACCTCAATGCAATTACTAATAATAAAGAAATTATACTAAAACTGTGTGTGTGTTTACTATTATTGGCATAATGACCACCCCCATGACAACATAATAAGGCATGAAATTGTAAGGACCTTTTGGACGTTTGTTATGTTTTTGTTAAATTTTTGAAATGTAAATCTATATATATATAAAGGTGAAGTTGTCTGTGTATGGCAGGTTTGGTAGCCTTCAACTAACACTATCTCCTCCAAGACCCTGCAATGCAAGTTGACCAAAATTGAAAGTATGATAGAAGAAGTCTTGCTCTTCCTTCTGTAGAAGAAAAAATTCAAATCGAACCATGTTAACACCACAAATTATTTACATCGTAAAGGTGCTTTTTTTCTATGAAAATCCCTATTTTTTTACGATTTTTTTACTGCTGTGTCGCCATTTTTCAGTGTATTTCAACCAGAAAAATGTTCACTTAAAGAGAATAACAAGCTACATAATGCAAAATATTTACTTTTCAAAAATTCCAATTCTAAAGGGTTGAAAAGAAGCAACGCTGGGCTATACTGCTAGTATATATACATATTTATATATATATATATATAACCCAGTTGAACCGTCCAACCCATGCTAGCATGGAAAGCGGACGTTAAACGATGATGATGATGATGATGATGATATATATATATATAAGTGTATGTGTATATTAATTTATATATGTGTGTGTACGTGTATGTACATATATATCATGGTTTATAATCATTCATAAGAAGGAAAGAAATGGAGATATAACATTTAATAAAAATTTAATAAATAAATTTTCATTATTCAATATTTTAGAAATGAGGAATTCTGTACATTATTTACATTGGATGGATATGTGTCCTCATCTTGTTCGTTGTTACCACAACATTTCAGCTGATTTACTCTCCAGCCTTCATCAGGTGTCCTGGTAGAATTTTTAACCCACCCCTGGGTTCTCATTCTTAAGGTATTTTTTTGCTGATGTTATTATTATTATTGTTATTCTTGTTGTTGTTGTTATTTATTCAAGGCATTGCCTGGAATTGAACTCAGAATCTTGGGATAATAATAACATCAGCAAAAAAAAAAAACCTTAGGAATGAGAACCCAGGTTGGGTTCAAAATTCCACCAGGACACCTGATGAAGGGTGGAGAGAAAATCAGCCGAAACGTTGTGGTAATAACAAACAAGATGAGGACACACATCCATCCAATGTAAATAATGGAAATAAATAATAAATTTTTATAAGTTGTTATATCTCCATTTTCTTACTTTCTTTTGAATGATTATAAACCTATCGTTTTATGAATATTATTATTCACAACAAATATCAGGTATTAAACCAGTAATTCAATGGATAATACCATCCCTTAACACGAGGCTAATTTAACCCCTAATTGAATGTGTGCATATGTGTGTGTGTGTGTGTGTGTATGTGTATATTAATTTTCATATATATATATATATATATATATATATATATATATATATATATATATATAAAATTTCTAAATATCTCATAGAGATATGTACGGTGGTGGGGCGATAGAGTGGTTGTATACTGTCAACTTAACGTGACAGTAAGGGAATTATATAAGGGAATATATAAGGACACAGGAAATGTGTGAGGCCGACAGGAAGCGTCGATGCTTCCTAGGGCTAAACAGCGGTGGTGTAACTCCTTTACTGTCACGTTAAGTTGACAGTATACAACCACACACTCTCTCTCTCTCTCTCTCTCTCTCTCTCTATATATATATATATATATATATATATAGATATATATATATATATTAATATAAATGCACACTTATATATAAGTATATATAATAATGAAATTATTGTATACAGTGCCCAAGTGCATTAAACATATAAAATGTATGTGCGTGGATATACATAGAAACACGGATTTACGTATGCGATTATATTAAACGCATCTATGAACACGTATTATGAGTGTAATTTTCCGAAGTGTCAATTGTAGCGGTTGATTCTCATTTCCTTTTTTACTAAGAAATTCACACGTTAACACTTATTCACACACACACACACACTCTCTCTCTTTCTCTCTCTCTCTCACACACACGCGCGCGCGCGCACACACACACACATACACATACACACACACACGCAGTGTCTGCATTTACAGGTCCATTTCTTTCTCACCACATAAATGAATATCTACGTTTTTAACTTTTTTTTTTTTGATACATCTTATTCTCTAATAACCAAACTTTACGATATTTTATTGGTCCATTTACCTGTTTTGTCATTACTACACGTTTGTAGTTGTTGGGTTATCTTTGAGGGAAATTCTTATCGGTAATTATGTATCCTTTTATTTTTTTATGACACCTGTTGGACATTGTGACTGATTGACCAATGAAATGCGTTCAGAGCAATACCTTCCCACTATTAACCGCACACACACACGTATACTTACACAAAATTATATTCACACTGAATATCTACATGCAGAGAAACATACATACATACATACATACATACATACATACATACATACATACATACTACATACATACATACATACATACATACTACATACATACATACATACATACATACATACATACATACATACATACATACATACATACATACATATATAGATTCAAACATACACACCACACACACACACACACACACATGGATACATATAACATAAAAATAAACATACACACGTTGATTCTTAGAAACCCATATTCAAACGTATGTATGCGTAGGCATAAAAACCCGCCTATTTATGTATAAATAGAGAAAGCTCGTCCGCTTTAGACAATAGTCCGAAAGTAATCCTACAAGGAGAGCAAGTTAAACAAAGTTTACTCTTAATTAATATACAAATATATTGAATATTATATTTATATATCTTAGTCTACAACTTGGACAAAATATTGACAAAAATTTACACTCTTGATTAATTTAATTTAATTTAATTTATTTCGAAATTTATCTCATTCTAAAAGGAAGAAAAAAAATCTCGAAAAACTTTACCAATTCAAAAACCAAGCAAAAGCAAAACCTGTTTTTCTATTTATTTGATATAATTTAAAACCAAAAAAAGTACATCGGTTTTGCTGAATCTTACAACAATTTCAAAATATATATTTTGATTTCTTGATTGAGAAAAAACAAAACAAAAACATTCTTTATATTTATATAAATATTTATATAACAAAGAATCTTGAATTTTTAAAAGATTTGCCAAGAAGTAAGTTTTATAATATGACACTGAAAGAGAGAAGCTCAACGTTCCGGGCCAGGTAAAATATATTTAATATATTTTAATTAGATTTTGCTTGTTATTTAAATTATAAATTTCTTGTCAGCCTTTCTGGTGATTTTTAGAGAGAACGAATTGGAGAGGGCACTTGCTCTTGGTTTTCACAGCGGGGTTCCTCAATTATCCCTAGAGGTCCTCCCGTATCAGGAGGATTCCATCTCTATCATCCTCCTCCCCACCTTTTTATTTAAAAAAAAAAAAACTTTCTATACTGTGTATATGTCCCTTCTTTTCCACTGTATACCGTGTAACATGACCCCCACTTTTTCTTCTTTTTTTCCCTATCATTTCATTATATGTAAAATCACACACATCATATTTGTCTTTATATTGTCCCCCCTCATCCTTCGCCCTTGTGGCAAATAGATGAAATCATCATCATTATCGCTATTATTATTATTATTATTATATTATTATTATATTATTATTATTATTATTATTATTTCGTTGTTATTGTTGTGTTAGCCCCGAACTTTGTCTTTCATCCTTTCGAGTTCAATAAAATAAATAGCAGTCGATGTATTCGACTAACCCCCTACCCCCAAATTTCAGGCCTTGTGCCTAAAGTGGAAAGGATTATTATTGTTGTTGTTTTATGTATTTAAAAAAAAATAATAAAACATATCCAAGACTATCATGTTAGCAGTGATCAATTTGAAATCTTTGCTATTAGAATTTATCTAAACTTATAAATTCTACTGTTTCTACTGAAGCGTCACTAAACATCATAAAACGTGTGTGTATATATATGTATACACGCACAGACATATGTATATATAAACGCATACACACACACGCACATGTATGTATATGTATATGTATATATATTATATATACATAATATATATATGTGTGTGTGCGTGTATGTATATTATATAAATATACAAACAGATACACACATATATACATGTATATCTATCTATCTATTTGATTTGTGTGTGTCCATGTATGTATGTGTATGTATGTATATGTGTGTGTGTGTTTGTGTGTATGTGCGGTACCTTCCAATTTTACTTTGTTATATATATATATCAATGTAAAATGTGTGTGTACATGTGTCTATCTAGTATTGATTTGGCAACCTGTTGTCTATTATTGCCCATAGCTACTTTACATCAGGTCATTTTTGTTGTCCATAAACGACGTTTTAGTTTATGATGAAATGATTTGAACACCTCAATTTGCTTCATTCTTAAACCATACCACTGTCTTATGACTGACTATCGGCCTTCACACACACCGACCCTTTAAAATACATTCTACCTGATCTGGAAGTAGAGTCGATGACCAACAAGCTTATCAAAATACTTATCAGAAGTCTATTAGAGTAATATACCTACACTGAATAATTGAGTAAAACACACAAACGAACATACTCACACTCAGACATATATGTACAACTGAGTATGTATGTAATTAAATGATGTTCATTCATATAATTTTTTTTTTTTTTCCGTTATAGAATAAATCTTATTTGTATCTCAAATTACCTTAAATAAAAATAAAATCTTGTGGTGTCATTTGAAGTTTTCGATCCTATGTGACACATTTAACTCTACAAACTCAAATGATTACACATACACAAACACATTGTTTTAAATAGTGATTGAAATTAAAATCTCGATGTGGGGGATGAACTCCACGTCAATGTTGAATTATGCGAGCTATTTTTAATTTTTAACAAAAATAATTTAGATTGGGATTGACCTCCTCGTTCGAACTGGTGCGTGAGAAAATAGATTTCGTCCCTGACCTTGTGTCTATCGCGTAACTATCGGCTGCATTATGACTTACGTCTACGAGTAGTTATTGTCTGTTGTGTATTATTGTCTAACGCAGTGGTTTTCAACCATTTTTTTAATAATGGATCCCTTTGATTACTATGTCAGCCATTCTATGTTTATTGATACTTCTTTCCTATTTGGGTTTTTCCCTCATTTACTTGTGTAAGTGCAATGGCACTAAGAGAACATGTTGAACTATGTAAAACATCAGAAAAAGCAACCTAGCAAGCTGTTTCTTGCAATAAATATGCCTAGAGCAAACTTTGGACCCCGATTGAGAGTCTCTAACTTATAGTTACTGTCATCTGTGTAACTATCGTCTGTTCTGTAACAATTGTCTGTTGTGGAATTATCGTCTGCTGTGGAGTTATTGTCTTCTGTGTAGCTATTGTCTTCTGTATAGTTATCACCTGATAAACTATTATCGTGTACTGTGTATCTATCGTATGCTGTGAAACAACCATTTTCTATGTAGCTACCGTCTATTTCTAGGTGTCGTTTGCTTTAGTTGCCGAAATTAATAAATTATTATAACGGAAATTAAGACAAACAATGAATGGCAGCGATTTTGAAAACTGTTTAACAACACTTTCCAGTTATTTCGACGAAATATATGCAAGCGTTTCTATACATAAATGTATCCATAATAAATATCACACATGTAACATGTTTATGTGTACTTCTTCTGTAACTCATGTCTATTATGTGTGCTACAAATAAATGGATGTCAACAACGGAGCGTCTAAGTGTGACTCGGACTGACAGAAATGTCAGCTAAATCTCCCTCAGATTACTCTTTACTATTTTGAAAAAGAAGTATATGTTGCGTAATATGGTCAGGGAAACAATGTCATTGAAAACAAAACTTTCACGACTGGAATTATAAGTGTTTGACCAGTAGTTAACCTGCTGCTAAATAAATGTTCACACCCAAGGATGTCCACAAACTAAATGTTGCATTTTATGTATGTATGTATGTATGTATGTATGTATGTATCTATCTATCTATCTATCTATCAATATATGCATGTATATATGTGTGCGCATATATATACATACACACACATATATATATTTGTATATGCGCGTGTTCTTGTGTTTGTTTCTCTTCGTTTAAGTTTATGTTGCTGTAACATAGGGGTTTGGCAAAAAGAGGAAACCCCCAGTATAGATTTTATGGATTAAATGTTTTTGTTTTTTTAATGAGAAAAAATAAAGTGTAATACGAGGAAATTTGGCTGCCATTTCCAGCAGATACCTTGTTGGATCATAACATCCACTTGTCTTTAATATATGTAATCGATATGATTTACAAGCACGATACACATGAACATGTTGCATGTATATGATATTAATTATAGATATGTTGATATACAGAAACTCTTGCACATATTTCGTCGAATTCTAAGGAAATGTAAGCAGTTTTCAAAACCGCCGCCATTCATTCCATTTCTATTTTTTTTTAAATAAATGTTTGTAAACATTTTTCCTTTTAATTATTTAATGATGGTATCTCACAATAATAAAACTAATTGTGTTAAACGGAAAATAAACGGACTTTAGAAGACAAGTAACGATCGTCTGCTTCAGTCATTTTTTGGCACTGCAGACGACGTGTTTTTTTTTTTTTTTTTTTTGTCTTATACATTCACTCCAGGACAGTCCTTACTGCGGATGACATTATACATCTGTTTCAGCAATAACATTATGCTACATATAAAGGTAATACTTTGAAGACACTTCTTAAGCAACTACTCATTATATGCCTGATGTTTTCTGCAGACATAGTCAGTATT
The DNA here is from genome assembly GCF_006345805.1 of Octopus sinensis. NCBI lineage: Eukaryota > Metazoa > Mollusca > Cephalopoda > Octopoda > Octopodidae > Octopus > Octopus sinensis. The sequence continues at coordinate 61,988,935 of NC_042998.1, read as the reverse complement.
TTCGAAGCGTCTGGTGGAATGGTGGGGCGTCTAAATATATGGCAATGTAACCAAGACATGTGTTTAGCTCATGCTGGTATCGTTCTCAAATTTAACATGTAAGAGTATACACAGCACAACTTGGTATGCAGAATATTACTCCTCTATATATCTCTGTTAATGTGGATCTAACCAGCCATTCTGGTGTCACATAGTACAGTACCAAGCACTCAGGACTTATTGAAAAGTGTTACACCTACATGTCTCTCAATTTAAGGTGGATCTATTCACTGATTCTATTGTCACATTGTACAATATCAGGCACCAAGCATTTCTTAAAAAGTTCGCCTTCCAACTTGCAGGATGTTGCTTGGCTTATTCTTGAGCTGCTAATACAGGTAATGTGTTTCTGATACTGTTGTTTAAAATATTTTTCTCTGAAGAAGCCATACATCTTAACCTGAAAAAATTAACTGCATTGATCTGAGATCTCTTCTACAATTTTCTTTCCGAGAAAGAAGAAAAGTTGTCCAACTTATTATTTCGTGTGTGCTAGTTGATGTTAAGAGATTTTGAGAGATTTAATGTAAAAATACATGATTTCCTCTGTGGGTAAATTTAGTGTTCCAAATATTGTTGGTGCCAGTGGCGATATGGTGTTCTTAGAATGAAACTTTAGACTGACATATTTTAAGTTTGTATAAATATTCTTTGGTTACTCCCTGTGTGTGTATATGTATGTATGTATGTATGTATGTATGTATGTATGTATGTATACGTACTATATATTATATATATATATATATAATATATATATATATATATATATATATATATATGTATATATATATATATGTATATATATATATGTATTATATATATATATGTATATTATATATATATGTATATATAGTATTATATATATATATATATATATATATATGTGTGTATATATATATATATATATATATATATATATATAATATATAATATATATATATATATATGTATATATGTATGAATACGTGGAATTGAGTGTGTACATACATACATACATACATGTGTGTATGTATGTATGGTCATAGTCAGAGACGATTATGGAAGGATGTATAAAATATGTACATGTATCGATATTATATATATATATATATATATTATATATATATATATATAATATATATATTATATTATCTCCAATGTTTATGTAATTGTTTTTGCTATATATAATTGTGAACATATATACATATATGTCAGTGAGTGTATGTATAACGAGTGTATACATAAACACTCACATATATACATACGCGATTGCTTTCTGCTCCTTGCAGAGCTTGACCTCTTGTACCTAAAAAGGCTCTTTCCACACACACCCATTGATTTGTAGGTATGAACCTGACAAATACGAGTCTTCCCCTACAAAAACGTTAATGTCCGGTCCATTCACCCACTTTTTTTTATTAGTGAGAAGATAAAATAAAGTTTACATCTATTCAAAATTGTTCTATCTGTGCAAATGGTGTCGTTGAAGTTTGAAATATTTAAAACCATCTTAATTTTTATTTGCCCTCACCTTTTCCTCTGTCCCCACAAAGACACCTAGAATATATTGGCAGAGGTAAAGAATACGCATACCACCCGTTTTTGGCGTAACAAAAACCCTAACTCTAACCTAACCTTAAACCCTAACCCTAAACCCTAACCCTAAGCCCTAACCCTGAACCCTAACCTTAACCCTAAACACCGGTTATGTGTGTTCTTTACCTTCGCCGATACTCTTTAAGAGAAACCTAATGTTAGACCCTTATGGGTCCATTACGGGTTCGTTAAAAATTATTTGAAATAAATTGGTTATACTTCTGTATTACACGAAATATCTTTATTCCTTTCATACAATTCTTAATAACATTTCATGATAAAAAATATAATAATAGGATTTTTTAAATATTGATTGACGATGTGGGTCCACCCGAATGAAGTAGGAATCAAACGGATCTATAATAAAAAAAAAAGAAAAGAAAAAAAGGTCAAGAACCTCTGTGAATCGCCCTGGAAAGCTAAAATCTCGAGATGAGAGAAAATGTCACGTAAATTCTGTAAAAGAAATAAAAATAAAGGAATAGTAACTTAGATAAAATTTCTTTATCTGCGTAAAAACATGTAAGGTTAGACAAGGGAATGAAATGGGCGAGGTAATTCCCAAAACAGAGAATGACTGGGGTGGAGAAGACGAGGCTTGTATAATACTGTTAACCTGTTATATTATCTGGGTGTGGCTGAATGTGAACAGAAAATTTCAGGATCAATATTTTTTTCCTTGTATGGTCAGAATTTGGACCGTCAACCTGCCAGACTACTTTAATATAATTCGCCTGTTATGATATAATCATATTTGATCATTTTTGGCATATATATGTTTCATATTTGTTGAACTCAAAGCAGAGCAAAGACTAAATTTGGGTCAGGATTGTGTTTTCCTTTTTCAGTTTTAGTACCTCTCGTCAGATTTTATCCGGGGATTATATTATAGGTTGGTCAAGGGCGCTGAAAGGATCGAAAAAGTTGCACATTTTATGACTAATCGAAGTACTGAAAGAGCGAAGCGCAGGGCTGTCTTAGCAACATTATAGGCACCTGAGCAAATCATTACACTCAACCCACTGACTAGCGAGGTCCCCAGAATACCTTTTTTTCTTTTCTTTTCTACTCTAGGCACAAGGCCCGAAATTTTGGGGGAAGGTGCCAGTAGATTAGAACTACCCTTGTACGCAACTGGTACTTAAGTTATCGACCCCGAAAGGATGAAAGGCAACGTCGACCTCAGCAGAATTTGAACGTTAGCACTCGGCGTGCTAACGTTTCTGCCAGCGAGGTCCCCAGAAAACCTATCAGATGACACTGGCGAAGAAGATACACATTTTTGAGCGATGGTTTTGGGTGCTTGAAGAAGTGAAGACAGTTAAATTGAAAGTGGAAGCACAGGCCATTAAAGGTGGCAAGAGGGCACATATATAGGACGTTGAAGGGACAGAGTATTCGTTGAAGGTTGCTGGCCTAAATATACAAACATAATGTCAGAGAAAATGAGCGGTAGGATTTTCACCAAATAATTAAGAATGTTAGATATTTAGAAGAAAACGTGATTATGTGTTTAAATGAGAGAGAGAGGAGAGAGAGAGAGAGAGAGATGGAAGCAGAAAGAGAGAGAGCGTGTTTATGTGTGTGCTAAGTTCAACAACCTTCTCATAAAATTTGGCATCGATGAAACCTCCGTCGTTACGATGTAAACAAAGAGGAAACCACAACACAATCGTCTTTACCTACCAGAAATAACAGCAAATCACTTGATGTTCTTTCAAATAAAAACGACATGCTGAATAATGTATTCCTAGAAATACTATTCCTGAAAATAAGATTGTACAGTCGTTGTAAGAAAAAACCTTTGATCGTGGGCTCTGTCAATCAACGCCGACCTTTTACCTAAACCGTAACAACAACAACAACAAACATCGTTTTAAAAGTGGCTTTTCAAACTTTTTTTGGCGCCATCTTTGTGACATCTTGTCAATGTCTATATGGCTTGATAACGTAAGTTGTGTACACATTATTGTTCACACAATTTTATTGATTTATATACCCACTTCCTCACTAAGTAATACTATAGAGCTATAAATAAATCATACACACACTTCTAGGTGCAATTGTTATGTCAATACATTCACGTGTATACACACCTACATATTACACACACCCACACACATATATATCGTGAAGTATGTGTGTATATATATATATTTGTATATACACACACATACACTATACACACCTATATATACATACATACACTATATATATATATATACACATTATATATCATATATATATACTAACACATACTCTCTCTCTCTCTCTCTCTCTATATATATATATATATAACACATATATATATACACACACACTATATTTTCACACACACACACACATATATATAAATACACATGCATGTTATATATATATATATATGTATGTATATATGATATGCATATATACATATTTAAACACATAGATACACATTATTATAGTATAGATGTATGTGTACATTTATGTATGTATGTACGTACGTATGTAATACTAAATTAAAAGAAAAAAAATGGTCACAACTGAAAAACCTTTATTCAAACGTCTGCTTGATCTGGGTAGAGCTGGAGTTAAACAACAGCAGCACTTAGAACTGTAACCACAGCTTTTTATATTCTGAGTTCAAATCTAGACGCAATCAATTTTATCTTCCAACCTGCCCGGTTCCATGGAGAGGGAAATAACATAAAGTTCAACGAGTCAAGTGCTGTTGGAGATTTAATATTCATATTATGCACTCTAGAAGTGAATATAGCAGGGAATCTGTCTCCAATAGGATGTTACGATTGTTATGGAAAACGTCTTAGACATTAGTGACATGAATGAAGTGGAACAATTTAAGGAGGGAACGGTAAAAAGCTCGTCACTTTCAAGGACAAGGCAATTTGTCTGGGTCGAACACCTGTACAGCGTACAACGGCTTGGCATGAAAATTTGTTTTGGTAAACGGTTGCCTTGGCAACAAACTCGTTTACACTTGCTACAGTCGTGTTTACTGGCTGCAGGTATTTACTGCGAAACTGATTACATCATGTTATTCAGTTGGGGTTGTTGCCGTTGTTGTTGCTATTAGCCCTAGGTCAACTGATCGATTACATCTGTGATCTACACCTTTCCAATCTAACGATAATCTTTCGTTATTGGTTGCCATTTATTTATTCACTTTTTAGATTGCGTATCTAGGAACGTTTTATTTATTGCATTCTTTCCCTTTTTAAAGATACCTGCACGTAATTTGAGGAATATTTTGCCTGCTTTTTCTAGCATTTTTAACGACTACGCGATTCAGTCTCCAGTATATATGTATATATATATATATATATGTGTGTGTGCGTGTGTACATTGATATATTTGCGTGTATGTGTGTGTGTGGCGGGGGTCACGCATTATTGTTGCTAAACCTGTAAGTGCGGCAATACGAGTCTCACTGGAGTACATTTAGTTACACGATTATGTTATTGACCGCTTCATATATCATGAATAGGTGTAGGTCAGGAGTGTGTCTTGTGTTAGAGGAAACATAAGACGCCAGATTAAAAGTATTGTGCATTAAATGAAAGCATACTTACACACATTTTATATCTGCGTGTATATATATATATATATATATATATATATGTAGAGAGAGAGAGAGAGTGTGTGTGTGTGTGACTGCGTATATTAGAGAGAGGGTGTGTGTGAGAGAGATGGATGTATAAATAAATCGATGGTCGGATGGATAGACATATAAACAATAAGTGTTAACTGGCTATCTTAAAGGTAGTACTTTGTTGGTAACAGGCTTTTATATAACCTGTGTATAATTTTACTTGAGAACAAAGGAGAAAATGGTAAAACTGAGAGGGTAAGTGACAGTTGAGAATCACTAATGTAGAAAATTCATCACTGACTGGAACAACATAGTTATAATTTCAGGATTCTGTGCCCATCCGTCTTTTCACTTACGTACCTTTTCTTTGCAAAGGCAGTAGGTAGTGATTTGATCGAGCTTTGGCTGCTATTTCTAGCCAATAAAGGTTCCTTTAGGGATTGTATAACTTCATGTTAGTGCTAATTATATAGAAGTAGGAATCAAAGCTTAGACCTTTTGGGTCTGTTTGTATATCATGGACTACTTTATCCAATGTGTCCATTATTTTTTTAAGACTATGAGTGTGTGAGTTGATGAAAATTTGGCTTCAATTTGTATCATTTGAGCGACCACGTAACGGAGTCCTATGTGTTTGTATATGACTTAAATATATTTTGTAATTTATTTAAGCAATTTCTTTTTTGTATGTTATCCAATAATATTATATTTGTTTTTACAAACGAAGTCCGTTATATTTTTGGAGATATAATAAGAAAAAAGAAAGAAAACATGACCTTACACACAAGATTTTTGGAATACCAATAATTGTAATTTTAAATAGAATGTACAATCATATTAAGGAGGGAAATATATATATGTGTGTGTATAGTTAGATTGAAATATAAGGCATAACTTTTTCAATTACTAATTTTATTATTATAAATAATTCAAACCCAACTTTTATTGTAATTAAACTAAAATCTCTCTTTCACGTACGCGCGCGCACACATCTTTCTGTTGTTTTTCTGTCATTTAATCTATAAGTTGTTAAAGTTGCATGGAATTCCCCTTTGCGATGTCACTGAATTCGTAATATTAATTGGTGTGACTCACTTTGTGAAACCATGCACAAACACAAGTAATATAATATGTCTATCTATCTATCTATCTATCTATCTATCTATCTATCTATCTATCTACATACACATATAATATTACATACATACGCCACACACACAATATATAATATATATATATATATATATATATATATATTTACACACATTATGTATATATATATATATAATATATATATATATATATATATATATAGTGTAATAATAAAATATATGCATACATATATGTACGTAATATATATATATATATATATATATATATATATATATATATAATATATATATATATGTAGAGAGAGAGAGAGAGAGAGAGAGAGTATACACATACAAATATACTCACACACACTTGTTGCTTCTAACAAAATAGTTACAGTTGTTCCGAACTCCATTGACCAATCCTTTTTTTCGCCCTCACCACTTTCTCTGTCTATCTATGTATCTGAATGTGTGTGGTGTGTGTGTGTGTCTCTCTCTCTCTCTCTCTCTCTCTCTCTCTCTCTCTCTCTCTCTTCCTTCTGCCTTTCTTTCTCCGCCCGTCTGCTTGTTTGTCTGTCTGTCTTATATATATAATATGAATTGTTGCGTAGGATGTAAACACTTGAAATTATAACAGACGAAGACAAGAGCGACAAAACACTTCTGTTATGAAAAACGATAGCTTTAGATTTGGTAAAATTTTGTATGTCTTTGTTTTATTTTTCATCATTCTAACAAATCTACATTTATTATTATTATTTTTTGTTTACGGGTAACACACCCCAAAATTGTGTCTGTGTTCCCAAGTTTTGTTTTAAACCACAGCACGCAAGCCTCTTTCACACACACACACAATCTCTCTCACTTCCTATGTATATACATTTTTCTGTTTTCTTTAAATTTTGATTCTTGATAAACTCGTGTTTTTCTTTGTCTTTACCTATAACTTATGAACATAATGTTTCAATATGTATGCCTATGCTTAAACATAGGTAATATACCGGTAGTGTAATGGATACTTATATCCCTTAGACGGCTATTTTAACTTCTAACTCAACTAACCTTATATATATATGCAAAGATAATCTGGAACTCGACAGAGGAAAGAAAACTCCGAATGACCCGTCCTTGTTTTCTTTGTATCGTCTATCTGGATGTTTTGCGTTCTTGTCCCATTTTGTATTACATATATATATATATGTGTGTGTGTGTGAGCGTCTGCTAATGTATTACATGTACCAAGTACTCGCGTTGTTGTTTTTTTTTTTGTGTGTGTGTGTATGTTCTTTTTGGGATTTACTGTGTATATATTATAGGTAAGGTAAAATCCAAGCTGTCTTCTTGAAACATTTGCTTATTCCAGTATTACAATCCAGTATGAATATCTATCTAACATTTGACATAAATTAGAAAAATGGGCGAAATAGAGAACACTGTGTATGCATGTATGTATGTATGTATGTATGTATGTATGTATGTATCTATCTATCTATCTATCTACACACACACTTAACGAGAGTGTGTGAGTCTGTTGTAAAACAATTGTAAAAGCCTTTTGTCATTCGACCTGCTTGAAATAGCAACCACGTCTCTCTGAAATCACCCCTCCCTACTTTTAAAAAACGCGCTAAAGAAAGGTCAGGCGCATTTGACAATCTCATAATCCTCCCAAAGAGGGGTTGCTCCCGTCTTGATTGCCTTTGACCGTAGGTCTGCTCATCCGGACATAACTGTGGCTGCACATCATTTCAAACTAAGTCATGACATTATTGTCTCCCTTCAGTCCATTCAAAGATGCGTATCTTGGATACTTCATAGGATTGCAATAAACTGGATCAGAAATTGGAAATAGGAACACTGTTTGGCAATGTCCAATTAGATATATCGAATAAGCACCCCGACCTCCTTTTCTAAAATTTCTTCGAATTCCCACGTTTTCAGCAATGATGATTAAGATTTAACAAAAGGGAAACAAAAAAAACAAAACATTTTACTTTATCGATCTGGAAGGGATGAAAGGAAAAGCTGGTTTGAAAGTATAATGTAAAGGGCCGCAACTTAATGCTGCAAAGCAAGCTCTAACGAATCTGCTTATCTTTTGCGACCACACTTTCAAACTCCTTACGTTCCTTTTGACATATTGTTTTGTATGCGACAAAATGGTACCAATGTGACAGTCAGTGAGTATTTGGTCACCTGGGATGATAAGGAAATTGTTGAAATATCAAATAAGCGTTGTTATATCACTTTTACAACAATATACAATATAGGCGTTCTTAAATGAAACAACTTTGAGAACTCTGTACAAAGTGATCAGATTTAGTTTTGTTTTACGTGACCAAATATTCAGATATTCTTTTCTACTCTAGGCACAAGACCCGAAACTTTGGGCGGCCAGTCGGTTAGATCGACTCCAGTACGCAACTAGTACTTAATTTATCGACTCTGAAAGGATGAACGGCAAAGTTGACCGCGGCGGAATTTGAACTCAGAACGTAAAGACAGACGAAATACTGCTAAGCATTTCGCCCGGCCTGCTAACATTTCTGCCAGTTCACCGCCTTACAAAATATTCAGACATTGAAAGGGACTTTATTTTCCTTTTATTAAAATGGTTCGCGGGCGTATAGTGTGTGTGTGTGTGTGTGTGGAAACAGTTCTAGTGAATGTGTTTATGTGGAGAAACACATGCACAAACATACTTTTCCATGACAAATGTTGATTATGGGAAGAAGCCTTTCCAAACTACTGGTTTTCTTTACACAGCAAATTTAGTTTTATTTGTTTAAAGTGTACTAAAATTGATTGGAACTGCCGAGCGTAATTTTGATAAAAGGGCCACTGACCTTTGGGTGTTTGGCTTAAAGCAGTGTTTCTCATGGAGGCGAACCCTTGTCCTCTTCGATGGTGGTGCTATGAGAATTGAAGGCGGGGAATGGAGCTAATAAATTGCCAATTTTAATAAAATTGAAATAGTTTAAAACTTTTTAGACTTGTCCGATACCACGGCGAAGAAGAACTGTACAGAGGCAAAGTATCGGTATTTACGAGGGAAGAGAGCAAATAATTTTACAATTATTTTTCTTTTGTGTGTGTGTGTGTGTCTGGGCCTGCTACTTGTCATTTTTGGGGCCACTGATTTAAAACAAATTGCCGTAAAAATAGTGATAGCGAAACTTCATTTACCGATTTGGTGGATGGGGGATTACTTATGGACGCAATGTCTGCTGTTGATAAACAAAATCGGGGTGTGAATGGATGCATGTAAAAAAACATTTTGGCAGTTTTCAAAATATCTCTCAATAATTCATGGGGAAGGAAAAGGGACCCAAATAATGGGGTGAGTGGAGATATTAAACAATAGAAATTGTTTGAAAACAAACAAAAAAAAAAGGTCCTTTTGAGAATCGTAATTTGTATTTTATGAAAAGGTAATCTGAAAAAAATTCTTGGCTGCGCATGTAACGAATCGTGTGTATGTGTTTGTATGTGTATATGTTTGTATATGTGTCTGTTGTCGGAAGTTAGTGCGCCAAAACCGGTTGAAATATCCCGATGTGTTTTAAGCATCGTAGATTGAGATTCAATAAAATAATAATTAAAAAAAAAAAAAAAGAGACAAAAAAATGCAATGCATCCTCCGTCGGTTTCGATGAGGAACATGTAAGTACTTTGTATACGGCTGCATATTCCAGATACATGTAACCTTAATGATATGTATGCCGAATCAGTGGGACATAGTGTATATGAGATAATGCCGGAAATTAGCTTTACACACCCCGTAACTGCAAAACGAACTTTCGAACCTGGATTCGATTGTAGGTGTGTGCGCGCGCGCGCGTTCACGCATCACATTGTTTATTCAGAAATGTTCAATTATGCGTGTCTTCTCTGTTGCATGATGCGGAAAAGGAGACCGTTTGTAATATACAATGCACTATTACATACATAAATACATGTGTTTGTGTGTGTGTATGTGCTTATATATATATATATACATATATACTAAGTAATTAAGGGTTTAGCAACGATTTGCCTCACCACACACCGAATTTAGAAATAGCAGTCAAAGAGTTTTGGCTATTCTTTCTACTTTTTTTATATATATTCTCTCTCTCTCTCTCTCTCTCTCTCTATATATATATATATATATATTATATATATATATATATATATATTCTATCTCTCTCTCTCTCTCTCTCTATATATATATATATATATATATATATATATATATATAACTACGGGAAGCTAAGTTTCATTTTGTAGTAGATAAATATTCATACAGAAAAAAGATCCTGGCATTGAAATTAAAAATCCGGGGGAATTGTGAACTGTAAGGGATTTTAAGATATGAGCCCCTTCGAATGTTGCGGAATGGAAAATCTCTAGAAGTATTGTTGGGAATGATTATACAGAAAGAAAATAGAAGGCAAAAATATAAGCTTCTCTTTAAGCTATTGTTTAATGTACAGGTCTTGTGGTATTTGATGGACACACTAACCATGGAAAGAAGGGCAATGATGAATCATCTAAAAACCTAGCTTACCGGCTACTTAACTCTAACAAATGCAGACTGCTATTTTTGTATTAGTAGCTTCCTCTCTACTGACTTTACATACACACAGACACACAAGCACATAGGCGCGAGCGCACATTTATCTATAGCCACATCTTTACATGGAGTAGTTTTTAAGTAGTTCCACAACTTTTACAAATGCTAATTACAGTACACTTACATTGTCTTCCTTTCTTTCTATTTATCTATCTCTGTATGACTTAGTAAAAATGTTTTTATGAAATTAAATTTTCCTTGTAATTAGCCACAAAGCTAGCGAACTGAACCGAATAGTAGTATTACTGGTACTTACTTAGCTAGCCCCCTCCCCTGGAAAGATGGAAGGCAAAACAGACCCCGGTGGGACTGCTATGCCTGCAGTCCAACACTAATGCTACATTATTCATACTGTAGGTTCTGTTTTGCTTTTTGTGCCTCTGTTATCTCCAGATCATTCGTTGGTTTGTCACTGAGCAATGTAAAGATAATAGTTCGCTACTGTTTTAACATTGTTTCTGTCGGTTGGCTTTCTCGTTTATTTATAGTCCTTTAAAACATCAAGTAGTCCAGTCACTTGAGATTCATTGTCGAGCTGTCAACTTCGGATCATATTTCAGCAATCTTTTCAACTATTTGCTTGTCCGTTTGGCTCGACTACACAGGTATGCATCGTGGGTTTCTATATACATATAGTATGAACCTGTCTCCGTGTCGGAGCCAATCGGCTTTAGCTCTGCCCTCTATCAAGTCAGAACTACTACTGAAAACTACTAAAGGCATATATTACACATCGCCCTAAACCTAGAAGTATGCATTTGAAACTCAGTGAAATCTGTGAGAAGAAAAACGAAAGATACCCGCCCTAACATTAAGAACAACGCACACAAATAGCAGGTTTCTCACTCTATTGGTTTATGGTGACCCACATTTCATTGAAGTCCTTCAAAAAGCGCAACGATAATAAAAAACACAAAATGAGTTCAAATTCCAGTGAAAGCGAGTAAGTTAAACACTTTGATGACAATTTTTTTTATTGTTTTACTATGTTTCCAAACAAACAAACCTCCTTTATACTCCCATCTCTTCCAGGAGTGAACTGATAATGTGCGATGTAACTAATTAGTTATAACTGTCAGACTTCTTGTCTCGTATAGTTATAATCGTCATCACTATCATATCTCTCTGTCCTGGGGCACATAGTTACTTGCCTAAACTACGAAAGAAATGCTTCCCTTCCTCCTTTTTTTTTTTTTTTGTTATCGTCGTTTGGTCCTAAGCTATGTTGGACCAAGGACTTTCCAAATCATGACCACCCTGTTTTTTTTGTATCTCTTAGGCTGTATTATCTAATGGGAACTTCGCTCCTTAGTCGAGGTTATAATACATTGTGTATGAATCTATACTGTATAAATATTGTATGTAGATTTTAAGATATATATATATATATATATATATGAATCGTGATTTTTTTTTGGTATTTTCGTTTGCTCCGAATTTTCGCTGGGCAAAATAAAGATATGGGATATGATTTGATGGAGATTTGGTTGCTATCTCTATTAGCGTGGGCAACCACGTAAAAGAGCCATTGTATGTATGTATGTTTGCGTGTGTATTTGCACCTTTGTTTCTTGTTAGTCCCTGTGTTGCTATGTGTGTATGTGTAGCTATCTGCGTCTGTGCGTAAGTGCTTGTATACCAAAGTTGATTTCGCAGTTTTTTTCCTCCCTATCTTCACACACTTTGGCCTTCGCTTTATTAACCCTCTCTCTCTCACACACACACGTGCCTAAACAAACAAAACAACTGCAGTTTAAATTCATTTTTAAACATTACATTAACAGGATGTTTATCTAAATTATTAAACCTTTCGCTTGTTAACCATAATTTTCCTCTTCTCGAGCTTCCAAAAACCCCTTAGTATATTTTTCTCTTTCTCTATATGTGTGTGTATGTAAAAATGGACATTTTCCTCAACATTGATATTTCAATGCTGGCGACAACACCAACTGCATGAATATTTTAATTGATACTCTAACATTTATATTCATATTTAAAGAGCACCATATACATATGTACACACTGACGACGCACACACATACAAAATACTACTTGGTGGTCCTCTTTGTCTATTCAAATACTAAACATACTGCGATTTTTCATTTCTTCCGTCTTCTTCTTCCATCTGATAAAACATATTTTGTTTCACTAGAAATTAGCTTTATACTTATTTACTTTTTGTTTAGTTATTTGTTTACATCAACTGTTATTCCTTAAATAATACATGTACTGACAAGTGCAACGGACTTTTTACGGGAAAAGGCTAGCCGTAATGTATGCAGAGAAGAAACCAAGTCTGTCTAATTAATTATATAATCTAATATTTAGATTTTTTTTTTTATATGTCGACTGTGTTCAAAGTTGCATTATATTTTATTGTTTGCTCACTATTTTTCAATCACCATGGTTAGTTTTTGTGAACGACTTGACCATTTTGTTCGGAAGTGTCTTTACTTATGTAATATGTATGTGTGTGTGTGTATGTATATATATATAGTGTGTGTGTGTATGTGTGTAATTTGTTATGAAATAGCTATGTAATATATGTTACTTGTATGCGGTAGATATAAAGCAAGTGTGGCTAATAGGGACACGAATATGCATAGGATTTTGAAATAACGGAAACAGTTTTTACACCGATATACCAACGAAGAAGTAAGTTTACTCTCATACCAATAAATAAATATATATATATATTTTGCTCCTACGGCAGACCACTGCCAGTCTCCCTGGTACATAGACTGTGTGTAGGTTATAAAATGTGTATGAGGGTTACACAAAGTGCATATCCCTACATACTGTATAATTACCGTATGTTGTCAGTCTGCTATCATTAGAAGCCTAAAAAGCATAAATTGGAGTGGGGGTGTTTTAAATGGCAAAATCATTTCGATTAAGTCATTGGGTATTGGTGGCTATTTTCGGTAGATTCGCTCTCCCCAGCGTCGGAAAGGTATTCGGATTCGCCAGGTGATAGTGGTGGAGGTGGTCTTGGTAACAGCATCGTACACGCACTGTGACCGTGTGTGTGTGTGTATGTGAGTGTGTATGATTCGATATATTGCTGACAACACTAGATAAGGAACAAAATGAGGAAAGCATGATAAAAGAATATATATATATATATATTATTTCGTTGAACGTAGAGCCTAAGTTATTTCGGAAGTTTACTGCTGACTAAAATCACACACACACACATGCACTCACACACATACACACACACACGCACATATATATGTATGTGTGTGTGTGAAGGTATATTAGTTGACCGATTAGTGTTGTGATCAGTAAATCGGAATTTGCATTGAGATAAATATCTTAAGTCTGTCTGTCTGTCTGCCTGTCTATCATTAATATAAGACAAGACACGTGTTACAGTTGCTTTATTATACATCTATAATCGATCACGTAATACAAGAGGTAGGGGACTGTTTTTTTACGTTTAATATGTGTTTACTTTTTTCCATTGCTTCTTCGTGCAATTGGTTTGTTTGTTTTTCTTCTTCCTCTAAAACTTGACTAAACGTCAAATTCGTAAACTTGATAGATTTGTTATACATGAGTCATTGAACTAAAAATGATCACAAGACGATCCCATTTCTTTTCTTTTAATCATTGTTTCTTTCTTTTTATTTTCAAACCTTTTCCACCCTCGTCAGTCGCTCTCTTGTCTGGTCAGTTTGTCGTTATTCAATTCAACAATCGTAGCTTTATTGTTTTCAGAAATTTTAGTACTTATTTACTGACAGACAGTGGCTTTTGTGACAGTCACTATTATGTGACACAAGTCCTCGTCGAACCCAGTGAGGAACCCGATTTCGATTCCTAGTAAAAACAAAAACCTCCGTGATTCCTGTATGCTTCTTAATGTTCTTAAGAGAAAGTATAAAACGCCATAATTTGCCATTTCTCTGAGATGTTTATATATCTATGTTAGAAAACAGTTCGCCCATAATGCTTTTGAAGAGACAAAGAGCTGGAAATAACAAAACACTCACACATATGTACACACACACACACACATCTCTCTCTTTATATATATATATATATATATATATATATATATATATATATATATATATATATATATACCTATATATATATGAAGAGTAACACTTATACACGGCGACTAAAACAATAACTGTGTATGTGGGGTAACGAAATAATTCAGTCTACGCCACCACAATTAGAAATAGAGTGTCGTGTCTTGTTTCAAGTAAAACAAAAACGCATTCATTGCATGGTTGTTATAAAGATGTAGAAATGATTGCGATCCTCGGAGAGCAGGTCTAATAAAGAAACCTACACCGATATTGAGTACATCATCTACAGGATCATTTGTCTGACATCTGAAGATGGTTTGGTAGGGTTTCGTTTTCTGAAATCTGAGTTAGAAACTTTTCCCATAAACTATTAACTCAATGGGAGTAAAACTGAAGGGTTGATTTCCTTTTGTTTCCTTTTTCTTTCACATTGTAACTCGAAAAGGAGGGGAAATTGTCGCGATCTCCTCAGCTGGGGAAGCCATTGAAGTTGGGAGTCAACGCGAAAAAAATGTGGGCAAGAAGAGTGCTGTTGAGTTTTGCCCCTTACGGGAACAAAGGTTAATTTGGAAGTGAATCAGATGGTCCTGTACGCAGTCTGCTAGTTCAACAAAGCAGTAACAACGAGATGAGGAGGATATTACTGGACAAAAGTGGGTTAGTGGTAATATATCTTACCAACCAGTTGGGTAACTTTCCTTCTGTTTTTGATGTCAAGTCTGCTTAGCAACGATCACTTCCATTTATATAGGAATGACATTTATATAGGAAGTACACATGTACCTTACAAAGGGTAAGGAGCCGTTGCTTGCTGTGAGTATAAAACATGGCCCAGTCTTTGAGATGCAATTCTGGCATTCTTATAATCGCTATACATTGGTCTTCATGGGTAATTATAAGGCCTGGTATTTGTAAATTGTGTAAAGGTCTTTGTTGTGAGATCTCTATGAACAGAGACGATGGAATATTTTGTCTGTAGATAAATTACTGGACTATCGACTCCTAAACATTGATTTTAGATCCATTCTGGCTATTGGGCCATCTAGAGATTGAAAGATCTTGGGATTGTTACATAACAGTAACAAAATAAATGATAGATCAGTTACAATCCAAGAATTTGTTATTATTAAGTGAGCCTATGGCACTGAAGTAGTCTAAAATTTGATACTGAGTAACTCAGTGTTACCCAGCTCTGAGAGCAAGTCAAGGGTTCTTCATAAAAAATGAGTTTGTTCATAACTTTTGATACTGGTTCTATGATGCAAAAACTGTTTGTCTCAAAATGTTTACATATAAGTTTAAGCCTTCTATCACAATTTTTTGTAAGGATCTTTTATTGAGATATCTTCCAAACACCAACTTAATAATAAAGAAGTTATTTTATGAAACCTTAGAGACTTGGTTTGAGTGCATGCAGCAAAACTAGTGACCACCAGAGACACACAAGGTCCAGGTGGGGTGGGGGTTTAAATTAAACAATAGATTAAGTGTACCACTCTAGAATAGGGTCAACCCTGATCAAGCAGATTTATGTCATCAAAGGCATTCCAGCCATGACCAACCCAATATTTTGTGTATCAAGGATGACAACATCTCATATATCCTTTGTTTAAAATGATTAAATGTGATTTGAGGGAGATTTAGTTGGTATTTGTTGCAGATCAAGTGACCATGTCACCTCTTGTTGGTTCA
Organism: Octopus sinensis; assembly: GCF_006345805.1. Lineage (NCBI taxonomy): Eukaryota > Metazoa > Mollusca > Cephalopoda > Octopoda > Octopodidae > Octopus > Octopus sinensis. The sequence goes on along the minus strand of NC_042998.1, from coordinate 61,972,288 downwards.
TACTTAAGAAAGTAAGGTGTGGTTTAAGAAAGATTTGGCTTGTATTTCTTCCTGGTCAAGCAACTAGTTAGAGACTTCATAGTTGGCTCATACTTAGATAAAACAGTAGGGTGTCATTTGAGAGAGATTTGGTTGCACTCTGTAGCAAGTTGATCAATTGTGTACAAGTTGCCAGTAACAATCATTGCATGTTACCTCTATTGTGTAACTTTGACTGTTGGCAGCTGTAATCATGAAGTCATGATAAGTACATGGAAACTATACCAGTGTATATTTATATATTTCAAACTTGCTATTAGAATATGATTGTCCATTAATTGCAATGACTGGAATGTAGTTTATAAAAATAACATAGTAAAAAAAAAATTAAGTTAATCTCTGATTAATTATAGCTATACTAGAATTTAATAGGTGAAAACAGGCAGTTTTTGCAGGCCCTCTAAGACTGGCGAGGGCAACATAGTTGATTTTCTTGAACAACAGCAGAAAAAACATGAACAAGGATGGTAATTCCAAAAGTATGATATTCTATGGAGAAAAGATTTAGTTTTGTCATTAATGAAGGTGGTGTGTAGACAGTGACAGACTGGATCTAAAAATATTGGTTGCCAGGAGACTACTAAGGTGGCCCACCTGCAACTACAATGCTATCATTTTTTATTTTATTTTATTTTTTTGTTAAAAGTATTCTTTTCAACTGTCTACAAACACAGCCAAGCTGAAATAATCAATGCATTCTTCCAGGAGTGAATAAAAAATTATCAAACTTGAGGGGATGGGCCCCCGTATATGGATTCTAATGGCTCAGGGTCCCACTTGCCATCTGGCAACCTGGCCAGTCCGCCACTGTGTGTCGATACTATTTTAGTGAGTAAAGGAATGGAGCCATAACTGTTTTGTACATTTTAAAAATCTAAATATGGATGTAATTTATTAACTTACTAGCTTATATGTTGATTTTCACAGTTGTTTCATTTTCTTTTTCTATAGCTCCAAGATGGTTGGGAAAAGGCGTAGGCAGTCAACCATTCCTATGGTTAAACAAGAGGCTAATGCTATCTTGGAAGAGTTCTTGATGAGGCATCAGGAAAGCCTCACATCTATTACTCCTATGAACTCAGTTTACCAAAAAGTTTCAGAACTCGAAGTGTTTGAAGAGAAACCAAATTTCAAGCGTCGAGCCAGTTACAGAAAAGCATCACATGAATCCATTCTAAGTGATGACAGTTTCCATTCAATGACAAAAACTGAAATTACTTATGAAAATACTGCTCCTCTTGCAAGCGATGAGGAATGTAGTTCGAGTATTGAGTCACCATCATCAGCTCCTGGCTTTCTTTGTAATTCTTCTAAACTTCGGCATTCTTCGAGTAATTCGTCGTCGTCTAGCTCTGATAATGATTCAAGAGTACGTCGTAAAAAGAGCCTGTTTAAACGGGCAAAAGAACGACTGAGAATGTCGTTTAACATATCGAGAAAGTTTAAAAAAATTCAAGCCGAAAAGGAAGCGAACAATGACAATGTTTTTATAAAGAAGAAAGATAAGAAAAAGAAGAAGAAGGTCAAGACAAAAGATAAAGTACTGAAAGAAGTGACAACCTATACAAGGACACACATTCGTCAATCGTCTACAATATCAGATATTCCTTGCCAAAAAACTGAGATTACCCTTCGTGAAGGGGAAATCTGGGAGTCAAAGAAAATAAAAGAGAAGAATGGTGAGTCACGTCATATTGAATCTCATCTTAGCATTAAGGAAAGTTCAGACAATTCAGGTTCTAAAGGACTGCCATCATCTCTTAACAAATTAAAATCACTTCACAGAAATGGGAAGAAAACCCTCTCTCTTGGGAGAAAAGGTTAGTTTTATTTTATTATCTCACTTTTATCACTTATAGATATATTTTATATAAATCATTTTTCTATATAAATCTGTTTTTTTAATCATGACGAGTTCTGAAGAAATGGCCTGTGTCCAAGGCCTTCATAGGCTTCCTATAACCCCTGACATGTATGCAGTACTTGAACAATTGTAACTCCTCCCCTCCTTGTCTGCAGGAAGAACATGGGTGAGGAAAATATTTTAGAGTGGTGGCATTCTGGGTGGAGTATAGACACAGTGTGGATGATGATAAGAGAAGATCAGATGAAGCCAAAACTTGTATTCTTAGTTATAGTTCTTTTTTTTTTCTCATGTAAATATTTGTTACCAAATCCTGAAAAGTTTAAATGAAAACTTGCAAAATAGGAAGTTGGAGCTAATTTGTTAAACTTCTGAATAAGAAATGTCTGATTTTCTCAGTAAAAAAGTATGTTTTAAGTGCTGTACATATGTATCTATTTCTCCAATATGTATATTGAGAAAAAATGTACATATTGGTGAGACAACTGATAAACCTGTGCTTTCAAACAAAAATACCTTTTGGTGTTTATTTCAACTGAGTTGCACTGTCACTCCTGATATCAGATTAGCCTGTTAGAATATTACCAATGATGCTATCTACTGTTTACAAATTGCGTGATATAAAACTATAAGTCATAGTGGCAGTTTACAGAATATGTTGTGCTTGGTTACATAAAAATGTTGTGTTTGTTTTCTGTTTAAATCAACACCATTTCTTTTACTTGGTCATTGATACTTTACGGATTTGTGATTTAGTTGATAAATTTTATGTATGAAAATATATTTTGTCATATTAAATCCTAAATTTAATGAGATGAACTCTGTATTCCTAATTGTTTTCCATTTTGCTCTAAATTTACCTAAACTTTAAAAAATAGAACCAAAATTGTAATTATTCAGTTTGTAGGCATTTTTGCCTCCATTAAATTTTGAGTTTAAATTCAAAATTCCTTTACAATAATGACTAAATGTTTTTCACATATAACATTTATTTATTTACCAATTCCAAAATCCAATGATGTAAAAATATCTTAAATTGAAGAAAGCAGATTTGGGATTTAACCTAAGATTATTTTAGCCATATAATGTTTTCATATTTGAAGTTAAAAATCTTAGCACATCCTTTAAATTCATTGACAGAATCTATGCTTATCAATAACTATTTCTATTAACAAGCTTACGACAAAAATGTTTTTGGAAATGCTGTATATTGTTTAACAAAGTCTGATGTTTATTTGTAACATTGTCAAAGACCGTATTTATTATTACGTTACTTGTAATTATAAAATGCACTATTCATATAAATACTATAATTAATTCTTAATGATCTTTACTTTTACCAAATTCACAAAATTTGGAAGCATTTGTTTTTTTTCACTTGAGTAAATGAAATATGTCTTCATTAGAAATAAAATAAACAATCCTAATTGAGCATTTCTCTAAATTTTGTAAATATGGTCTTCTTGTTTCTGTTCACCAGTAACCATTTTTCACGTGTTTTGGTTATAATATGCAGTGTGTATATGTATATATATATATATATATGTATATATAGACATATTTGTGTTTGTGTGTATATTAATGTATGTATGTATGTATATCTTATATATGTATATACATACACACACCCTGTAAAGTAGTGTCATTTCTTAGATTGAGGTTTAACTGCACAAAAATTATTGTTGTTACACACAAATCACCTTGTTGGAATGTGACTGGAAATACATAGTGCTACAAAAAGAAAAAAAGAAAACATCTTCTGGAACCAATGTTAGGGATTAGTCCACATTACTCTGTAAGGAGCATAGGGCCAGTTTCCCAGTTTCTCATTATAATATATTCCTTGAATAATATTATAAATCTATTTAAATCATCTAACAGGATTCCAGTGGATGTTTGTGTCCTAGTGGTTAGGGTGTTCAGCTCATAAGTGTAAGGCCATTAGTTCAACTCCTGGACCAGGCAGCACCTTGTGTCATTCAGTAAGACACATCAGTTTACTTTGTTCTAGTCTACTCATTTGTAATGAACACCAGCTGAGTTCTGGTGCATCATTCTTTCTGTTAAGCTATCATATCCTGAATTTCTTTAAAGTGGCTCAACATACCGGAATAGCAACCAAATGTCCCTTATTACACCTTACCCACCATCTTTAAAATAAGAAATGTAAAAACACATTGCAGAACAATGTAGTCTTAGACATTAAAAAAAAAAGGAATGCTCATGGCTGGAATGCCTTTGCTCATTGGTTTGTTCAGTCAGGGTTGACTTGATGCTAAATGGCAATAAAGACTACTGCAACTATTGTTATGTCTGGCTTCATTACCACCAATATTATTGAGTCAACATATAACCTTCAGCACGGCTAGAAATAACTGTCAAATCTCTGAATTTCTGTCAGTCAAATCACACCTACAAAATCAGAAGAATAAAAAATTATTGGATGATTGTGATTAGAAATACTGATTATTCATCTGTCCAATCAGGTCAGAATTTGGAACAAACAGCAGCAGTAACAACATTAAAGCTTATTTTATCTCCAGTTACTCCGTGGTTGAAATTCCAATCCATCAGTAATAAATGCTGTGTAAACTTTTACACAGTCATTTAAATAATTTATTCACAATTCATGACACCTGTTTTTTTTAAAAATTTAAACACTTGACTATGTTCGTAAAATGTCAGCCAATTTAAAGGAAGAGTCAAAGAGAATCATAGGTCAAGTTTTTGACTGTCATTCAATAATTATTTTAAAGAGTAGTTTTCAATAAATCATGAAACTTAATTCATTTACAGTAGTCCTGCTTCTGTTAAATTACTTTGGAATAAATATTTTAATCTACTTTTTCACATACAAAAATATCTGACAAAATTCCTGTTTCATCTTAGTTCTATAGTACCACTCCTATTTTTGAAACAGGGCAGTACTGTATGTAGTATATGCATTTCTCTAACCCCAACAAGGTGCAGTTTTGATACACAGCAACACTGATCTGACACTTGGGCATTATGTGTAAAGTATGTTGTTAGATCTGATGTGTTTCTGACTGGCTGGCTGGCTAGATGAATGGGATGGATAACCTTTACAAAGTATATCAGATTAAAGAGAACCAGGCACATTAAAACATTCTATGTGCTAAAAATGACATTACAAATAGGATGCCCTTATATAAATATTTATATTTGTCTGCGTGTGTGTATATAAGCATATGTGTATGCGTTTCATGTTTAAATTCAGAAAGTAATTATTCTATATTATAAATGATAATGAGAATATTGATATAACTTATCCATTTAATCAAGAAAATAAATTGGATGCATTCCTATGCTACCTGTTGTATTAGCTATATTACTGTGCTACCTGTTGCATTAATATATCAAAAGAGGCCTAAATAATAAGCACAAGCACACATGCTTCTTTTTTTTCAAATGAAATTTATTCTATTGACATGCAAGATTTTGACAAACATGTTTACACATATGCATTTATAATGTTATATACTCTTTCACTACTAAATTCTCTGCATTGAACATCTAACAATTAAATGAAAAAGCTCAACCACTAGTACTACTACAACAACAACAACAACTACCACTATTACTACCACCATATTTTTATTGATTGAACAGAAAGCACTGAGCAGAGGAATATTGTTCAAAACATCCATCGCCGAACAGCATCTGAAGGCAATGATAAAGCTATACACGTAATCAAAGAAGAAAGTAAAGATAATAAAGATAGCACTACAACAAATGTTCTCAATGAGATTATAGCATTAGACAATGACGCTGAGAATGACTATCCACTTATTGAGACTTCAGCTCCACGAAACAATTTGCATCTGAACATTAATCCAGTTTTTACCAGTGAGCTTCCAGATCGAGGAAATTTTGAATTTAAGGCTGAACACGTTGAGAAAGTAACGACTGTTTGTACACCAGATGGTCTGACTCAACGCAGATCATCTGTTGAGCATTATGAGCATCTCAGTGACTGTGATAATACTGAAGTTAATAATGGTAAGTTATCGTCCAGGAAGTATTTCAAGCTAAAATTTTCTTTATCGAAAATCATTGGAAGCTTACAAACTTTCCATATTAAAAAAAAAAAAATAGAAAAAGAAAAAAAAGCGTCTTGCTTACAAGTACTACAAGAGCATGATGACCTCTTTAAAGATTGTTCTTTCAGGGCTTACAGTTAGTTTAGTGAAAATAATAACACAATATATATATATGTCTTAATTTTTACTTTCTTTTAAATTTAATTCTTAACTGCTAAACATTACATAGATCATAACAAAGGCCATATAAATAAATGTAAGCCTCTATTATGACCTATGGAAATGGAATACTAAAAATTCTCTGCTTCTTGCTTGATTTCAACTTATCATTTTAATATTTAAGTTTCTCATACTTTGCATGAATATATTTGTATCTGTACGTATGTATGTATATATATATGTATGTATGTATATATATATGTAGATATGCATACATATTTTGTATTCTCTTACTGCTCTGTCTAATGTACTTTTCTGGAAAACTGTTGAAATATTTTTGATACTGTTGGGTTATTTAAAAGCACATGCACACTTGCAATTCCTCACTACAACGCATATTTATGATCTGTTATGAATTATGCAGCATGCATGTGTATATAGATGTATATATACATATGCTTTAGAATAAACTCTGAACTAATCTCTTACCCCTTTAGCATTGATTACTCTGTCAATATGTAATGCTTATTTATTCACAATATTTTGGATTAATCATGCATTAATCTTGTAGCTTCAAACTTCCAATGATGTGATTATTTTTAGAATGACATTGTAAGGTAGGTTTGAGAGGCCAGATCTAGCCAATTTGAAAAGAAAATAGGTAAAATGTTTGGCCCTGATATGACAAGTTTAAATGCTAAAGGGTCAAATCAGTAAAAATAAAACATTTTTAAAATATCAAAATTAAGTGCACCCTATGTGTCTTGTTCACGCAATTGCTTTATCAAACCCTAGCTTGTCCCACATACTATGGGCCTGGCTATCTCTGAAAACACTAGTTCAGATTAAATGACTTGATGGTATCATGAATATTTCTACATCTCAGCTTCTGTTTCTGTGTCTTTCTCAAACTAAAATAATGTATTTTATGTACTCACTCATCACTCATTGCCTTCATCAGTACTACGCAACTGGTAAATGGGTTTTTTTTATTCTTATAGTTAAGCTATTTATATTTTTTGTTGCACCTCTCATATATGTTGTCGTTGTCTTTATTAACTTACTAGTTTATTGGCAAGTAATATATAAAGGTGGTGGTTTGACACAACCAGGTACAATCACAAAGGACAAAATGTTTTGAATGTTTTGCAGTATTTAGTCACAAAATTTTATGTTCTTATTTTGAGTACTTTTCAGTTTGAGTTTGTCTTTTATCCTTCTGGGTTTAATGAAGTTAATGAACACACTAAATTGACTGTAAGGACTTTTACGTTTTGTTTAAAATCAGTGAAGAAATAAAGTCCAACTTTCTATGAATGAAATCTATGAGTTGATTTTAATCCCAAAGTAATGGTGAATAAATTCCATATGTCATTGTTCTCAGAGAAAGGCATGAACATCACACAATCATTTTTTTTCTTTATTATATTGACAGTTAAAATATTTAGTTTCTTTCCTGTGCTTTAGATGGCCAAGATAGCAGCATACCAACTGATCCAGTTTGATGTCTCACTATTAGTTCATCTGTTGTTACCAATGGTGACCAAGGACATCACATGGAGAAGAGGACAGGTCATGGTGTGTCTGGCTGTGGCCAATTAGTCCAATGTGTGCTTAGGCTCTACAGCAGATCAGGCACTGGTAGCCTGCTGCAACTGAAGGCAAGGAATTGGCTCTGAACTTGCACACTTTAAATTTTCTAATTCCTTTCCCACAGAATTGTTTGCTTTTTTGACCAAATCAGAAGCAATTATTTTATTAGATTAGCAGAATTGTTACAGTATTAAATCATCATCATGTAATGTCTGTTTCCCATGCTGGTTGAATGGTTTAACAGGAGCTGCACCATTTTCCATAGTCTGTCTTGGCTTGGTTTCTACAGTTGGATGCCCTTCCTAACACCAGCCACTTTGTGGAGTATACTGGATGCTTTTTACATGGCATCAGCACATACTAACATTATTAGTTCACTCTCACCTAGATAACTTTGCGTTTCATCCTCTCGAGGTTGATAAAATAAAATATCAATCAAGTACTGAGATTAATTTAATTGACTAAGCCTCTCCTAAATTTCAGCTCTTTGCTTATGTTAGAAACAATTATTTTATTACATGTTATTGTTTCAAACACAGGTCTATTGCCTAATTGAAGAGGAGTGGTAGTTGTGATGTTCATGCTCTTTCTAACGTAATAGTGATGTAAGTGAAGTGAAATGGCTTCAAGTGAAATTTCATTTCTGACTTGGTTTGTCAAGAAATTATCAAACAATAATTGTTTTATTTTAAGCTCTGACGATTTCTGTACTGATAAGATAACATAGAGTGTACAAATCAGTTTATTGGGTAAGTGGTGGGGAACAAATGTGTGATTTTTGAGATAACAGAGAAATGGTGTGAGAGGAGTGAGGATAGATATGTTTACTGGCTTGTATTTGCTGTCATTTTAGATTTTCTACATCAAAATTACCAGAGATCAATACAAAAGTTATGATAGTGATATGTTACAAACTTGTTGAAAGGTTTTCCAAAACTAAGTCGTAAACTTGTATTTTTAAATCTACACAAATATAAAATGAGTCCCTTGCTGGTCAGAAAATTACTTTGAGGGAGGAAATGAGTAGGTTTGGCAGCAACGTTTTCCCTTTGTTTAAAATGTAACAGTTCCTTTTGAGAACAACAAAATATGCTGCCCACAATTGATTGGCATTGACATTAATAACCAAAACCACAGCAATCACTGCATGGCTGCATTTCAGTCACAGAAAACAGTAAAAGAATAATAAAGTCTAGATATCACAAATATATATATATATATATATATATATATATATATATATATATATATATATATATATATACAGGGTGGCTCAAAAGTAGGTTTACAGTAGGCACTTTAAATCTCTTTTAAAACATTTTATTACATTTAAATTTCTACCTTACAATCATATTGTTTCTGCACATCTTAAACAGACAATGTTTAATCTCTTAGATGCTCAAAATGTCCTCCTTCATTGCAACATTCTTCAAACCTCTTCAGAACACTCTGACACTCAGTGCAGCACAAATTCTGATCTCCATCAATTTCAGTGAATGCGTCAGAAATGTAATCTTTTAATTCATTTACTGTTTTGGGATTCTTCTTATAAACCTTGTTCTTTACAACACCCCAAAAAAGAAATCCATTAGTGTCAGGTCAGATGAACATGGTGGCCATTCGATTTTGCCCCATCTTCCAAACTAACACTGTGGAAAGGCTTGGTTAATGTAGTCTCTTACTGTCAACGCATAATGTGGCGGTGCTCCATCTTGCTGAATAATGGTTTCATATTGTTTTATAATTAAGATCTAAACTATTAATATATGAATGTGAAAGAGATAGTTAAATAACTGTAAACCTACTTTTGGGTCACCCTGTATATATATATATTTTGTTCCTCAGCACTGCTTGGCAACTGGTGTCGGTATGTTTACATCCTCGTAAGTTAGCAGTTTGGCCAAAGAAACCGATAAAATAAGTACCAGACTTTAAAAATATGTGTACTGGAGTAAATTCATTCAACTAAAATCCTTCAAGGCAGTGCCCCAGCATGGCCACAGCCTGATATATATTGCATAAGTATTGAAGTACTCAATACATGCTTGTGGTAAAATTGGTTATTGTTTCACATCATTTTGCTGAGGTTTGTTGATATATATTTAGGTATCTCAGTGAAAACTTGTTTTAGTTTTAATTGTATGATCTCTCTCTCTCTCACACACACATACACGCCAGTGGACTGGCATGACTTAGATGAAGTACCTTGCAGTGATACTGGTGCCAAGGTGTAGGACTCTCACCTTCTATGGGACACTATTTGGCATGTAGTGGGGTATCCTGCATGTATGGCCAGTTGCTCATCCTCCTCAAAAATACTTGCCCTAGTTTGTGGTTTGGAAGAGTTTTACAGGTTGAGATACTCAGACTTTCTATAAAAAACAAAATGGCATAGATGATATATATATATATATATATATATATATATATATGTGTATATATATATATATATATATATATATATATATATATATATATATATGTGTATATATATATGTATGTATGTATATGTATGTATGTATGTGAAGACACATGGCTGAGTGGTTAGAGCATTGAGCTTACAATCATGAGGTTGTGAGTTCAATTCCTGGACCAGGCTGCATGTTGTGTTGTATCTATACATATACATATTGCTCAAATTATGTAAATAGTGAATGATGTGGGGTGTTTGTTTTAGTGTATTTTATGTTAAAAACCCAATAAATTTTACTAAATGTATTTTCCCCATTTTTCTTGTTATAAACAGATGAATTTGATGAAGTTGATGGTGCTGTCGGCGGCGTTATGTCTTCTGAACCTAGCGAAGACCAATCAAAAACTGATATGTTTAAACGAGTGGCTGATAAACTGATGAATCTCGCTGATACACAGACATCAGCATCTGATTCAGAAGGTGCCTGTGCTAGAATCCAATGTAATTATTATCTCTACTTTCTTCTCAGTTCAAGTTCTTACGTTCTGGCACAAGCAATTAATTTGATTATGATTAGTAATCTGTTTATGTTACATTCAAAGTAAATTACACCAAATTTTAATGCATCTGTTTCATGTTACATCTGTTTCATGTTACATTCGTTGTTAATTTATATTGTGAAAAACAAAACTCAATCAATATGATTACAATTTTTTTTTATTGAACTTATTAACATCAAATTTGAATTAAAAACTTATTTAACTCTAATATATGCCTATGCATGCACAACTTGCATTTCCATCTCAAATATTTAAACTTCTAAAAGTTTATTAAATGTGTACCTCAGTTACTATATTTGATCATTAACTACTTTCTAAGAGTTTCTTTTCTAAAAATTCACAGTAAAGATATTAAAGTACAATTATTATTGTTTTTATTATTATTGCTGTTGTTGTTATTGCTATTATTATTATTATTATTATTATTATGATGATCATCATCATCATCATTATTAATGATGGCAGTGTGCTGGCAGAATTGTTAGCACTCTGGGAAAAATGTTTAGCAGCATTTTGTCTGTCTTTACGTTCTGAGTTCAAATTCTGGTGAGAGCAATTTTGCCTTTCATCCTCCTGGGATCAGTAAAATAAATACCAGCTGAGTACTCTGGCTGATGTAATCGACTATCCCCTTCCCCCGAATATCAGACCTTGTACCTGAAAGGAAGAAAGGATTATTACTATTACTAAGGCTGTGAACTGGCAGAATCATTAGCACACCAGGCAAAATGCTTAGTGGTATACATCTGTCTTTATGTTCTGAGTTCAAATTCTGCTGAGGCCAACTTTGCCTCTCATCCTTTTTGGGTCGATGAAATGAATACCAGTTATGCACTGGAGTCAACAAATAAAGTAGCAGCCAAGTACTTGAATCAGTGATATCAACTAACTCCGTCCTTAAAAAATTGCTAGCCATGTGCCAAAATTTGAAACAATTATTATTATTGTGACAGCATTAAAAATATTAATAATAATAATAGCAATAATAATAATAATAGTGATGATAAGGATAAACATGGATGAAATTATATACAAATTACAATTATTTTACAGCACCAGAACTGAGTGAATTAGAGAAAGAACTTGTGGAATACATTCTTTCTATAAAAACCTCTGTAAGTTCTGTTCTACCCTAATTAAAAATCTAAATATTAACCATTTTAAATATGAAAAGTAAATGATTTATAATTCATTATAAAAATGTTAATTTAAAGCTAAAAATTCATTGAAATTCAGTAGGTCGCTAATATTTTGATATAAGACAGGCACAATTTTCTGTATCTTTCAACCTTGTTTTATGTCTGCTTTCGATGCTGGTATGGGTTGCTCTCCTTAATGGATCAGGTGACTGCATCTTGCTTATAAGTTTCACTTTTGGCTTGGTTTCCAAACAGCACCCACTTTGCAGAGTGTATGGTGCATGCATTTTATTGTGACCCCTGCATTAGAAAGGCTTTAGTGATTTTGACAAAACAAAGGGGTCCTTCCAGCCCTATACTTAACTGAGTGTACTAGGTGCTATTTTATTGTGACACCAGCACACCAGGAGACGGGTGAGAGAGTGATGAATTGTAAGAGATGGATACATGGTGGGAGTGGATGATGGATATTGACACCAAATGGCCAGGGTATAGAAAATATCGGTAGTGTTTGAGATATATACAAATCTGATGAGGTTGTTTAAGTTGGAGATAAAAATCTAACAAGTCCAACAGAATCCCTCGTGATACTGGATGCAATATGTAGTGAACGTAAGAGATTCACTGCTATCCTTAGTCACATTGGTAGCATAGTACAATGAGAATGAGAAGAGAGATGGGCTGTTGGAGTATGAGTGTTAGAGGTAATAGTGATAATGTTATGGGCAATAGAGACTGGGTGATAGTGGCATGAATGAGAGACAAAGGAGAGATTAAAGGAATGTGTAACTTGTGTGTATATGTGTGTGTATCATGGTTCTGTGGTTAAGAAGCTTGTTTCCCAACCACATGGTTTCAGGTTCAGTCCCACTGTATTATACATTGAGCTATTATCTTGTACGATAATTCTGGGCTGTGCAAAGTTTTTTCAGTGAATTTCATTCATAGAAACTGAAAAGAAGCCTGGTGTGCATGCGCATGTATGTGTGTGTGTTTTTGACATTGTGTCATAGTTGTAAAATAAGTGTCACTGTCACCCAAACAGTGCCCTTCATTTCCAATTTTCTACGTAGACATGTCTGGGAAATATATATGACTTAAAAACTGGTAAAGGTTTGTGACAGGAAGGGCATACGGCTGTAGAAAATCTGTTTCAACAAATTCTCTCCGCCCCATGTAAGCATGAGAAAGTGGAAACTAAAAACCTACAAAAGTTATTGTTTTATGTCCAGCTCTGAAATGCATTAAATGTCTATGCCTATGTAAATGTCTGTTGTGCTATAAAGGCATAATAAATTCTACATTTTATTCATTGATATACCAGTTGTTACAGCTGTAAATTATAAAAAGAAAAAAATTGAAGAAAGAAGCAAAGATAATGAAATACACTGTCATTCCACTGATATTATATATATTTGTATAGGTGCCGGAGTGGCTGTGTGGTAAGTAGCTTGCTTACCAGCCACATGGTTCCGGGTTCAGTCCCACTGCATGGCACCTTGGGCAAGTGTCTTCTACTATAGCCTTGGGCTGACCAAAGCCTTGTCTGTGGATTTGGTGGATGGAAACTGTAAGAAGCCCATATATATATGTGTGTGTGTGTCTGTATTTGTCCCCCACCATCGCTTGACAACCAATGGTGGTGTGTCTATGTCCCTGTAAATTAGTGGTTCGGCAAAAGAGACCAATAGAATAAGTATTAGGCTTATAAAGAATAAGTCCTGCGGTTGATTTGTTTGACTAAAGGCAGTGCTCCAGCATGGCCGCAGTCAAATGACTGAAACAAATAGAATATATACACACATATACTAAACTGCTTAGTTATTAGAACTTGAATTCTTTTTACTTTTTATGCTGTTTATTTTTAATTTAGAATTTACTTTTAAGAAAAAGAGAAATTATAAAAAGTGAAATATATTGTTTTCCAGAGTCAGTTCCCAAGTGAAGCTGTCATAGACATACTTAAACAACTTACCTATCAGAATTTCAAAGAGACTTTTGAAGCATACTCTAAAGACAAGAGTGGCTTACAAGAGGTGGCAGCTCTCTTCTTCCTTTCCAAGGCAGCTATCAACCTTGTTGGACCTTTTCGTGCAATGGCTTCCCAGATAAAAGAACTAACTCTGCGATACTTTGAGGATAAGTGTGCAGCATTCATTGTGGAGAAAGGTGGTTGGGTACGTATGTTTAATCTTTGTTAGAATATTTTAAAGATATTTGACATTTTCACCTCATAAATATCATTTTATCATGACGATGTTTGATAAGGGGAGGACTGAGGACTTGATGGGGGTGCTGGGGTTGGAGGAATCAGTGAAATGGCTGACAAGGGCTAATGGAGTGTGGTGGTATGGGCATGTGTTGAGGAGGGGTGAGGAGAATGTTCTGAAGAGGGTGCTAGAGTTTTAGGTAAATGGACAGCAAAAGCTAGGTAGACTAGGAAAAATGTGGAGGGAACAGGTGGAGGAGGAGATTGGGAGCGGTGATGTCGATGTTATCAACTATTGCCCTCCCTGTAATTGCTGGCCTCTTGCCAAAATTTGCAATCAGTACAAATTGCCATGGTACATAGCCATGTGGTTAGAGTGTTGCACTCACAGTTGCAAGACCGTGGTTTCAATTCTCATACTGGGTGGTACGTTGTGTTCTCGAGTAAAACACTTCATTCAACATTGCCCCAGCCCACTCAACAGTAGATGAGTAATGTAGTGATCCCAGCCACTTATCACCATGGAAGCCAGGTGTCTGACCCTATGAGTCCTTGGGGACTTGGGATAGTAAATATCCAGAGATTAACAAGTACGGTGATATTAATATCCTTTTTACATTCTGAGAGAAAATATTGCTTTCTGTTTTTGATTTTTTTGTGTCATAAAGAGCAATAAAATATGTACCCGTCAAATTAGTTGACTTGTACTGTCCTAAAATATATGACTATATACCAATGTTAAAAGTCACTATTTTATAATTATGAAACACAATAGATTGTTCAAAACTGGAATATTATTTTGACTTCCATCCCTCCTGGGTCAGTAAAATAGATGAGTATTTCTCACATGTTGATGATTGATTCAGTTAATTATTGTTGCAAGTCACATTTATTGCTCTTCCCCTTTTCTACCACTCAAATGTGAATCAGGCAAATTGAATATGACAGAATTATTTCATGTACCATGCCAAGAGGTACATGTTATCTTTAGTAATATAATTTGATTTTGACTTGCTTGATGAAATGTTTATTTCACCAAGCGATATATTTATTTGATAAACATCAGATATGCTTTGCCCCCTACAGAAACTGTGGGAGTTACTCAGAAATGTTGCAAGCTCTTCTTTTGAATCTATTGCAATGTTGAAAACTCTTCCATATAATCAGCAGGGATTTCAGGGTCACAAGTGTTTTGCCCTTTAGCTTATATGCTTCACCTGAATGTGGCAGCACGGACTGAATTAGTCTTCACTTGCAGGAGGGTTCCACCTGTGGTTTCTTATCAACCACAACCACCTCAAGCTGGTTTCAATTGTTATGCCTATCTCCTTAGTGGCTTTCTTCAGTTGTTCGGGCTTCAGACCAGGCTTCTGCAGGAAAAAGTGCACCAACCTTTTTCCTGCAGTAACTGACTTCAATAGGGGATGGATTAGTAGTTTAGTTCTTGGACCATGCATCTGTTTTTATTTATTTATTTATTTACTTATTTTCTTCCTACAGGATTCCGTTCTTGAAGACACAGATGAAGAACCTAAAGGAGAGTGATATAATTATGTGACAGGGTAATGACTGTGTTAACAAATATTTAGCTTAATTGATCTCACATAGCTTCATCAGATTTTTCACTGAGTTGTGGGACTTTGCACAAACCCAGCTGTGGATGAAAAGGAAGCTGGAATGAATTCCTCTTAACAAAAACATCACTGCCACAATTATTTGTTTGGAAGGGAAGTTACCTCATAAAAGTGGTAATAATGCTTGATGATTATGCAAGTATAATGGCTGGATGTTTAAAATTCTGAAAAAAATGCAATTTATTTTAATTGATAACATTCAAAAGAAAAAGCATACATGAACAGGGGAGGGAAAATAATTTTAATTCCAGTGAAAGTTATCGCTTTCAGGATTATTTTCCATACACTGCCATTTATCTCCCCATCCTGAACAGTGCTAATTACAAGAGAAGAAGGAAGGAAAATGCACAAAGAAACCAAGATATTTATGAAAACGAGTGGGAATATTTTGTATAGAAAATGTATAATGAATTTTTGTTCATTTCATTTTTTTTTCTATTGTTAAATGTTGGAACAGTGATCAATGGTTTTCTATCAAATTTAGAGCCAGTTTTGCAATGACATTTATAAGAAAAACAAATAAACACTAGCCAAATAAGAAACAAATTGCCTAGCTTTATATGTACACACACACACACACATATTTATACATAGATATTTATATGCACACATGCACACTCATATATACATACATATATATATATTTATACTTAAATATATATATATTTATATATACATACATACATACATAACATACATATATGTATATATAGGTACATACATATACATATATACACATATATATATAATATATATATAATACAAACAGTAATAGCCTTTAATTATACTTTAGAATTGCATCAAATAACAAACATAAGTATTTATTTTACATTTTCACGAAAAGAAACATTCCAATTATTGTAAAATGAAAATGTGTTCTAAAATGAAAATTCCCTTACTTTGATTGAGGTTTTATTTTATTTAATTTTATTTAAAATATATTTTGGCATTAGTATATTTGTAAGCTGAATATTTAGTACAGTTTTGAAAATAATCATTTAAATATGTTGTCATTAATTAATGTTTTTAACACCATTATTACTGGCAGCATTTGTGATAGCTGCTGCCTGTAGATGTAATTTGTTTTTTAATTACATTAACAGTAAAAAAAAAAAAGATTACATTTAGACTAAATTTGTTTCTTTTATTATTAATTTTAAAAAGTTGATTCCACTGAACATAAATAAATTAATGAAAGAATATCAAATAATTTATATACAGCCTCAACTATATATTTGTTGAAAAAAAAATATTGTTTAAAATAATATTTAATAATACATGGTGATTATATTTCTGTGTATTAAAAATGTGAACAATTTAGGATTTCCATTTTTACTCATTTTCAGAACTACGTTGGCTGTATTTTCAGTCTTCTTCGGGTGTGGCTCTCATTTATATTCCTAGCAGAGATGGAAGTTGCAAAATTTTTATCATAACCATATACTATTTCTATCACAATTTTAACACAGAGTGGAGTGTGAACTGGTAGAAAGGTTAATGCATACGGTCCCATTCCTTAATGTAAAAAATTCAAATTCTCCAGCAGCTTAACTTTACTACCTTTCATCCTTTAATATTATCACTGCACATAAGGCAGTGAACTGGCAGAATCGTCAGTACCCTGGGTGAAATGCTTAGTGGCATTTTGTTCACCCTTTCTGGTCTGAGTTCAAACTCTGCCATGGTTGACTTTACCTTTCATCCTTTTTTAGTCGTTAAATTAAGTTCCAGTCGAGTACTAGGGTTGATGTGAATTGACTAACCCCCTCCCCCAAAACTTGCTGGTCTTGTACCAAAATTTGAAGCTAATTTTCATCACTACACACATACGTGCATGTGTGTGTATGTTCATTTGTATTACATTGAATTTATATATATAACATATTCAGTGTAATACAAATGAGCAGATCACTATTCTGTGTCAACATGATGAAAATCTAAAAATGTATCTTAAAAAGTACACCACAAGAAAATAGATAATGAACATACAAAGTTGCGATATCAGTTTCATGCTGGAATAAAAAAAAACGAAGTTTGAGAATGTCTTAAGTTTTAGATGTTTTCTCTTTTCTCCTTGAAGAAAAAAAAATAAAAGTACAAGAAAAGTAGAAACAAGGTACTTGTATGAGACATGTTAGAGTGACTGAAAGTGGAACAGAGACTACATACACACACATATTTACTGTTCCATTGTAGGTAGGATCAACAGAAAAACTGCTTCATCCTGTGAGAGATAAGTATCATTTAATACACACAATTTAAAAAAGAGCTGCTAATAGTTTCATGCCATTGTGATACAATAATTTGGCTGATTTATATAACATGCTATGTATCTCTAAGGGATCTTTGAGGTTCAGTGCATATTGTTTGATGTATTTAAAAAACCAGGATGCTGGTCTATGGAAAAAACATGGGGGAAAAAATGAGAAGAAAATCATGAAGAAGGTTAATGCAAAAAAGTGTGTCTCTACGGCATAAAACTATTAGTAGCTCTTTTGTAAATTGTGTATATTAAATGATGTATATATATATATATATATATTTGTGTGTGTGTGTGCTTTGTGTCTAATGAGACAATATCAACATTCTAGTGCAAGTAACAAATTAGCATATGTCTGAAGATGGGTACAAATCAGCCAATCAAAATATTTTACATATAAATCTAAATTCATATGTAAATAGACCCTGAATAATTTTGACAATATTTATACATGACACTATTTTAGAAACCCCATCATGAAATTATTCTTGGCTATTTTACAGCTTGCTGATATAACAATTTGTTTATATTAATAAACCACTTAAATAAAAAAAAAATTGAAATTAAAATATATTCATTTTGCTGCTAGGATAATTCTATATTTAATTGATTTAACCAATTCCAGTAAGTTTTTGAAGAACTATTCATATTTTTTTCAATCATTTCAAGAAAGACAACTTTAAGTTGAAAGCAAAAAATGGGATGGGACTTTGAAAAAAATCTCAAATTTGTATGCGAGTGTTTGATTGTGTGTATATTCTTATGTGTGAATGCTCAAAAAGGCTCAAAAACAAAACTTAAAGAAAGAGAGCATTGGAAATGATAATATAAATTAATGATCATATTTATCATCATTTTGCTGGTTTGGTTACTTTTCAAATGGGGTGCTATCAGCAGTGTCTTAAGCATGTCATGAAGTTATATTATAGATTTTTACCATTGATTTTGATTTCATACTCATTTAAACTAAGCAATGCCTCAAGAGAAGATATATAATATTCATGTTCCATTATATACTGCTAGGGGTGGGCATGGCGCTCACTTCTGTTGTGTCTCTTGTGCTACTTGTTTTCCCTTCTATAGGATTATTTTCTTTGGGAAAAAATAAATAATAATTATTTATGAATGAAAAGTCATGTTTTCAAATATATTCTGGATTTTAAGCGTTAACTTTGTATATTGTTAGTAAAGGAAAGCTTTCTTATTTTTTTTCCGGCCTCAACCTTTGAGTAAGAAAACAACATAAATGCTTCAGGTGAAATAAGTGTCTTCTAAAGTTTATATAAATTAAGGTATATGTTATTTATTAACACGTAATGAATTTATTATTATTATTAATGCTGCAAGCTGGCAGAGTCGTTAGCATGCTGGATGAAATGCTTAACAATATTTCACCCATTGCTATGTTCTCGGTTCAAATTCTGCCAAGGTTGACTTTGCCTTTCATCCTTTCGGGGTTGATAAATTAAGTACCAGTGAAACACTGGGGTTGGTGTAATCGACTAGCCCCTCCTACAAAAAAATTTTTCAGGCCTTGTGCTTATATAGTAGAAAGGATTATTATTATTAAGGTAGTGAGCTAGCCGAATTGTTAGCACACTGGACAAATGTTTAGCAGTATTTCATCTGTCTTTACACCATGAGTTCAAATGCTGCTAAGGTTGACTTTGCTTTTCATCCTTTCAGGGTTGATAAAATAAAGTACCAGTTGAGCACTCAGGTCGCTGTAATCAACTTACTCCCTCCCCCAAAATTGCTGGCCTTGTACCAAAATTTGAAACCATTATATAATTCTGCTGAGGTCAACTTTGTCTTTCATCCTTTGGTGGGGTGCAATAAATTTGGTTCCAGTCAAATATTGGGGGTCAGTGTAATCGACTAGTCCCTTCCCCATTAATTTCAGGCCTTGTGTTTATGGTAGAAAGGATTATTATTATTATTATAAGTTATTCTGGTAATTATCTGGCAGAATCGTTAAAGCATTAGACAAAATGCTTAACTGCATTCCCCCCCCCCAAGTTCTGATTTCAAATCCTGCCACGGCTAGCTTTGCCTATCGTCCTTTTCTAAGGGTCAATAAAATAAATACAAATTGAGCAGTGGGGTTAATATAATTATCTAGCACTCTCCTCCAAAATTTCAGGCCCTGTGCCTACAGTAGAAAAAAGTTATTACTACTACTACTACTATTATTAATATCATTATTATTAATTTTTCTCAGCCCTTGTGGCCAATAAAAGAATTAATTATTATTATCATTATTAAGGTAGCAAGCTAGTAGAATTGTTAGCATGCCGAGTGAAATGCTTAGCAATATTTTGTCTGCCTCTACATTCTGAGTTCAAATTCCACTGAGGTTGACTTTGCCTTTCATCTTTTCAGGGTCAATAAATTAAGTAACAGTTGCATACTGGGGTTGATCTAATTGACTGGCCCCTTCCCCCAAAATTTCAGGCCTTGTGCCTCGAGTAGAAAAGAATAAGTATTTGGAAGTTTATGCATAGCTTTACTGAGGAGGTCTAATAAGGTCAAAATATGTCCAGAGTTGTCTCCTGTATTTGCCAGAATGAGAAAAATATTGAAAATTGATGTATTGTTGTTTTCCATACTGCATAGATATTTCTAAATATCCCATCCTTTTGTGGGTCGATAAAATTAGTACCAGTTATGCACTGGGGTCGTAATCGACTTAATCCCTATCCCCAAATTTGAGGCCTTGTGCTTCCAGTAGAAAGAATTATTATTATTAAGTTGGTGAACGGGCAGAATCGTCAGCACATTGGGCAAAATGCTTTACGTTCTGAGTTCAAATTCTGCTGAGGTCAACTTTGCCTTTCATCTTTTTGGGGTTGATAACTAAAGTACCAGAGAAACACCGAAGTTGATGTAATTGACTAGTCCCCTCCCCCCGAAATTTCAGGCCTTGTGCCACTTGTAGAAAAGGTTAATATTATTATTGTTATTATAAAAGTGACTCTAGGGTACAGATATACAAATCCCAATATACACATCTGATAAGGGTACGCAAGGCACATGCATCTACCTATCTGGTGTCATATTGTGATGGGCATATCGGGCCTTGTATATTTGTACCTTAGCTCCACTTATTAATATTATTATTATCATTATTATTATTATTATTATTATTTTGGCTGAATTGTTAAATTGCCAGAAAAAATGCTTTGCGAGTTTTTTTTTTGTTTTGTTTTTTTTCTGGCTTTTTACATTCTGAGTTCAAATCCTGCCAAGGTTAACTTTGCCTTTCATCCTTTCAAGGTTGATAAAATAAAGTACCAGTCAAGTACTGGATTGATAGTATTGATTAACCTCCTTTTCTCTCAAAACTGCTGGCTTTGTGCCGAAATTAGAAATCAATATTCATTTTGTATTCATTGAAAATTTCAATCACTATCTATTTTTTTTTTATATATATTGATTAATCAAATGAATATTTTTTTCTTGGTTGTAATAGTAATATTTAAAATATGATTTTTCAATTAATTGTAATATTTCTTTTTTTTTTTTTTTAGAAATATGTTTCAAAAGAAATTAACTGTAATTTTAATTGTCACAAATATTCTAATATTTTGTCTTACCAATTAAATATTTTTAGTTAATTATCTTAATGTGTATATTTTATGTGTGTGTTTGTGTATTTATATGTCAGTATATGTGTGTATGTATGTGCTTGTGTGTGTATAATATACATGTATATATACATACACATGATATAAAGTATATTTATAAGATATATATATATTTATATATATATATATTGTATATGTATATTCATAGATATATAAATTATATATATGTATGTTTATGAAATCTACAACTAATTTTAAAGGTATTTATATACCAGTTCAGATTGTTTTTTGTTTTGTTAAACCTGGAAAAAATACAGCACACACATACACGCACGCATAACACACATACACAGAGTACAATGGCTGTGAGGTTTAGTACTGGGCTGCTGACAACTTAGACATTTGTTCGAACGTGACTCTTTGTACACCAAATCAAGGTAGATAACTCTGCTTGGCTACCAGTAGGTAAGAGGGAGAGTGTGCAGTTTACTTTCAATGTTGCTGCAATGCTTAACTCATCATATATCACAAATGGTAGGGATTGCTCCTACCAAACATACCAGCAAGAGTAAAATATGAATGTAAAACTATAACACTTGCTGGATTTTAATAAATTTCAATTGTGGTGGTGTTATCTGCAGATTTATTTTGATCAGAGTGAATCATCAAGACAAGAATTTGTTCATTCTTTCCACCTATGATGTAATTATATCTAATTAATATTTCTTGGTCCATCATGTTAAATATATTAGCCCCCATTTTACTAAGAGTAAAGTTATTGCTGTCCTATCAGTGTACGAAATGTTTATATGCAAGTCAAGTTTATAAGCATTAAAAAATGTATAATTTTGAACTTAACCCACTTGTTACCATATTTCTATTGAAATACACAGCTTTTGTGTTTCAATTAATTTTTAAAAAATAATCAAGTGTTTAGTAAAATAACTTTGTCATTATTAAACTGGTGTTTGTAACATATTGGAACATAAATTAACATGAAAATTTGATGGGAGATTGTAATTTAGGTCACTTTAAAACAGAAAGTTTGTACGGAAGCACCAGCAGTAATCTTGAATAGGTTGGTATCAAACGGGTTAAATAAAGTACAACTAAATATATATATACAGTTTTTCTTTTTTAAATGCGCAAAACATCACACAAATGCTCAATATTACTATTGTTGTAAGATGTAGTTGAATCAGTCCTCTTGAAATATCCAATTCTAAGTTCAGTTTTTATAGAGCCATATATCGAACAATATAACTGTTTTTTTCTCTTTAATAAGTTTCAAAATAATTTCATATTTTTTATTCTTTTTTTTTCATATTCACATAAAAAAAAGTCACAATATTAAATCAGAATTATGAAATAAAATCAAACAGGATTGTTTTGAAGTATGTTTTATTTCACTTTTTTTTTTCTTCTGTTAGGTATTAGCTTTTCATCTCCAATGTGCCTATTATGACAAAACTTTTTGCTAACATAGCAAATATTTGTAAGCGTTCTCATGTATGTATGTGTGAATATATATATATACACACACACATATATACATGGGATATATATATATATATATATATATGCATGTGTATATACATACATACAGTTATATATGTATATATATATGCATACATATAAGTACATATATATATGTGTGTGTGTGTATACATAGGTGCATACACATATTTAATTACATGCATATATATATGCATATTCAAGTGTGTGTATATTCATACACCTGTCTTCGTCTCTTGTTTTTCTATAAATTTTAACTATATATATATATATATATACATATATATATACATATATATATACATATATATATACATATATATATATATGTGTGTGTGTTTGTAAATATATATAGTGTATATGTATATATATATATTGTGTGTATGTTTGTGTGTGTATATATATATACATTTATATATGGGTATTCATACATGTACATATATGGCCACAGCCTTCAGGCTGCATTGACTACAAGAAGAATACAAGACTGTGTGTGTGTGTATTCACTTTCTGATAATTTTAACTATTGTAATTTTAGTTGGTAAAAAAAAGTGATGTGTGATAAAAAATTGTTTTGGTTATGTTCTGCTTCTATTGTTAACAAGTTGAAAATCTAGAAAATAAAGTAAAAAATTTTTGAAATCAAATTTTGTGTTTATTTTTATTTTGGTGTCTATTTTTTTCTTTTATCTTTTACTTGTTTCACTCATTAGACTGTGGCCATACTGGGGCACCATCTTGAAGGATTTTAGTTGAATGAATTGACCAATACTTTTTTTCCTTTAAACCCTAGTACTTATTCTATTGGTCTATAGGGATGTAAACACACCAACACTGGTTGTCAAGTGGCAATAGGAGATAAGCACAGGCACAAAGACACACACATATGTGTGTATGTGTATACATACATGTGGAATTGTAGTCGTGGTCATTGCCAGTGCTGCCTGACTGGCACCCATGCTAGTGGAATGTGAAAAGCACCATTCGAGCGTGGGCGATGCCAGTTTCTCCCGGCTGACACCCATGCCAGTGGCACATAAAAAAAAACCATTTGAGCATGACTGATGCCAGTGCCGCCGCCTGATTGGTACCCTTGCTGGTGGCACGTAAAAAGCTCCCACTACACTCAAGGAGTGGTTGGCATTACGAAAGGCATCCAGCTGTAGAAACTTTGCCAAATCAGATTGGAACCTGGTGCATCCTCCTGGATTGCCGGTCCTCAGAGAAACCGACCGGCCAACCGATGCCAGCATGAAAAACAGACGTTAAACAACGATGATGATGATGATGATGGACATCTTTCAGCTTCCATCTACCTAATTCACTCAAGGTTTTTGTTGGCCCAAGTAGAAGACACTAGCCCAAAGTACTGTGCAGTTGAACTGAACCCAGAACTATATGGTTGGGAAGCAAACTTCTTAACACACAGCCATATATATACATGTGAAGGCATGTGGCTTAGTGATCAGGGCATTCGTCTCACAATCGTAAGGTCATGAGTTCAATTCCTGATAGCACATTGTGTCCTTGAGCAAGACGCTTTATTTCACACTGCTCCAGTTCACTCAGCTGGCAAAAGTGAGCAGTACCTGTATTTCAAAGGACCAGCCTTGTCACACTGAATCTCCCTGAGAACTATGTTAAGGGTACACATGTCTGTGGAGTTCCATGAGCAAGCTGTTCCATTGATCACATCAGCTGGGACCCTCGTCATCATAACTGACGGAGTGCTCCTGTATATACATATATGTATGTATGTACTCATACATACAAATATATATATATATCTTAGGGGTACTGCAAGGTAATGCTGTATTTTCAAGCAAAGACAATCCACGACAAAGTAAGTTTGAGATAGATGTCAATTAACTAATTACATGGATGACTAATGATTCTCCGTTTAGAGAGCATGGCTGGCTTACTGCATTGTAGCTTTCCCTGCTGGAAGAGCCCAACTTTAAGTCAATAAAATACTTAATTCTATGTACAATCTTGCAGTTTACAAATTCCACTGAGGTCGACTTTGCCTTTCATCCTCTCGTGGTTGATAAATTAAGTACCAGTTGCATACTGGGGTTGATCTAATTGACTGGCCCCCTTCCCCAAAAGTTTCGGGTCTTGTGCCTAGAGTAGAAAAGAATGTTGCTGTTTACAGTCAACAGAGACCCACAAAATTATCCACCATTTTTCCAACAACAACCTTGGGCACCTTTTTGAATTCTCTATGTTTAACACTCATGCACATGCTAACAAAATGAAACAATATCACTACACTCATGACTTTTGGAAACATATTTTCATGCTCAGAATCTCAGAATAAACATGTAAGATATCTCCTATTAGAAATTCTTCAGACAGAGAATAAAATTATACAAAATTTACATTTGGATGAAGTATTCATGCATAATTAGTAATCAGAAATTACAGTTCTATATTTAAGAGATGAGGAATTATGTACATTATTCACATTTGATGGATATTTGTCCTCATCTTGTTTGTTGTTAACACATTTCAGCTGATATACCCTCCAGCCTTCATCAGGTATCTTGGGGAAATTTCGAACCTGGGTATTTTTCGATGTTATTATTATTATTATTATTAATATTATTATTCACTGGAATCGAACTCGGAATCTTGGGGTTAGTAGCTCACACTCTTAACCGCTATGCCATGTGCTCGTAGGCAATTATGGAGTGAATTTTAGGGCTTATAAATCTAATATTTTCCTGTACTTGTCCATGATGAGGACAAATATCTGTCAAATGTAAATAATGTAATCAGAAATTGTTTCAGTAAATGGGAGAGAGAATAAAGAACAAATCTAGTAGTACAAAAAGGAGAGAGAGAAATTTAGGAGTTGAAGTAATAACTGCATATACATATATGCATATTCGTGGCACTCCATCAGTCATGATGATGAGAGTTCCAGTTTATCCGATCAATGGAACAGCCTGCTTGAGAAATTAACATGCAAGTGGCTGAGCACACCACAGACACGTGTACCCCTTAACATAGTTCTTGGGAGAGATTCAACATAACACGGAATGTGTGACAAGACTGGCTTTTGAAATACAGGTACAACAGAAACAGGGAGAAAGTGTGTGAGAAAGCTGTGAATGAACAGTACAGCAGGGTTCACCACCACCCCCTGCCAGAGCCTCATGGAGCTTTAAGCATTTTTGCTCAATAAACACTCACAACACCTGGTCTGAGAATAGAAACCGCGAGTTCGCTGCCCTAACCACTGAGCCATTGCACCTCCACATATACACATCCATCTATGTACATCTTTACATACACACACATATTAATTTGGACATACATGCAAACAACATAAGGCCAGGGGTTGCTCCCAGTTTCACAGCCTGTTTTGACATGGTTTTTACAGCTTGATTCCCTTCCTAATACCAACCACTTTACAGGGTGTGTTGGGTGCTTTTAGTGTGGCACTGGCATGACAAATCCCCTCAATTGACAGGGCATTAATTTTGAGGGCAGTGGCTCTATATCAGGTGATGAGAAATTAAAGTATGATGAAACAACAGGAATAGGCATCTTGCTGTAGAGAGACACATGGTCACTGCAGTTTGAAAAGAAAGAGGATGGCAGGGAAAATGTGTGAGGGTGCACTGTAAAGCTACAGGAAGATGAATATATGAGAAGTGGTGTGAGTATATATATGAGAAGAGGGGAGTGGTAGATGAACAGAGATGGGGTCAGAAATAAATGCAGTGAGTGATGTTGTCTTTAATATACAGGGTATTCTCTCTCTTTTTCTCTCTCTTTTACTTGTTTCAGTCATTTGACTGCAGCCATGCTGGAGCACCACCTTTCCTCAAGCAAATCGACTCCAGGACTTATTCTTTGTAAGCCTAGTACTTATTCTATCGGTCTCTTTTGCCGAACCACTACGTTACAGGGATGTAAACACACCATCATCGGTTGTCAAGCGATGTTGGGTGGGGGACAAACACAGACTCACAAACATATACACACATGTACATATATATGTATACATATATAGGAGGGGCTTTTTTCAGTTTCTGTCTACCTAATCCACTCACTATATCCGAGGCTATAGTAGAAGTCACTTGCCCAAGGTGCCACGCAATGGGAATGAACCCAGAACCATGTGGTTGGTAAGCAAGCTACTTACTACACAGCCTATACAGACTAAATTTGCTAATGGTTTATGTCCTCTTTTTACAGTAGCAACTTGATGTATTGGTGAACAGTCAATGGTGTTGGAGAGCATAAAGATTGAAGTTGTAGGTGAGAAAAAGCCATCTGAATATTGGAAAAGATTTACCTGTATCATGATGATTCGTACCAGGTATGAAAATGCTGTCATCATGACTGTTGCTCAATGCTCTGAGAATGTTGGAAAGGTTGTAAGGCATGGTATGGAAGACTGCAATGCTGACAACAAAGCTGTGACCAACAGGAAGTGAATGTGACAGATGCTCTCACTGCACATGCATGCTAGAATTCATCCCCACATTTCTGAACAGGGATTTAGGTCATATGAAGCCGCTGGCTGAAGAAGCTTGCCACTAGGGGACCATATGTGCAGCAGCAGGATTTGGCTCCTTGCCATACCTCTGGAAATAGTCAGAAGTAGTTGTTCGGAGAATTTCTACCACTTCACCAGCCCCAATTTCTGGTTTCCTATTTCCCTTGATTGTAATCCCATTGATTACTGTGTGTAGAGCATGGTTGAAAAAGACATCAACCACTCTATCTACAATACCAAGGCCAAGCTAGTGACTAAGTTTAAGGAGGGGTTTCAAAGATCTTCCCAGGGACCCAGCAAGGAATGAATGTGTCAGGTTCCAGAGCCATCTTGAGGCCATGGTGGAAAGCTGAGGGCAACTACTTTGAGTAAACTGTTATCACCCAACCATAATCTAGTTAATATTTAAAATTTTTGTTTTAATACTTATATTTTTGGATGGGATATTGTGTTTTCTTTTAAAGAAACCATTGCCCATATCATTAACAAATGCCCTAGACTTTCCCAAAACCACTACAAGTTGTGGAAACACAACCAGGTAGCAAAAGTGTTACATTGGAAACTGTGCGAAAAGTAGGGGTAAGAGAGAGGCAAAATGTGGTATGAGCACAAACCGCAGAGAGTGGTGGAGTCAGGCACTAGCAAAATCCTCTGGGATTTCCCAACCAAAATAGATCAGGTGCTAGAGCACACCAGACCAGACCTAGTGGTGGTGGACAAGGTGCATCACATATACTATTTAGTTGATGTTGCATGCCCCTTTGGCCCACAAGTAGTCAAGAAGGAAAGTGAAAAGATAGATAGATAGATAGATATATAAATAGATAGATAGATAAGGGTATACCAGGCACATGCATCACATCAATATGTGTACAACTTTCTTAGGTACGAAATAGTCTGGCTATGGAAGTAAGCCAGCTATGCATGAAAGACTTCAGGAGTTCCAACAAAACCTGTGATAAAGAGAAAATAATAATAATAATAATAACAACAATGATGACGACGACTACAATGACGATGATGAATGCCCTGATGCAGTACCAGACAGTGGCTCTCGTGGCTTCTGATCTTAACTGATTGGAAGTGTTATTTTGTACATTGTTTTGTCTTGGTATAAAAGATGGGCTACAGCAAATATTCTGCTCAATACCACAGATTTGCTTGTCAGTTGTTTGACCTTAACCAGTTGAACATGTCTCTTAGTGGCTGATGAAATGTGCATCTCTGACCACAAATAGAAGTAGTGGGGGAGCATTATAGCTGTGTCATCATCATCATCACTATCGTTTAACGTCCGCTTTCCATACTAGCATAGGTTGGATGATTTGACTATGGTCTGGCGAACCAGATGGCTGCACCAGACTCCAATCTGATCTGGCAGAGTTTCTACAGCTGGATGCCCTTCCTAATGCCAACAACTCTGAGAGTGTAGTGGGTGCTTTTACGTGCCACCAGCATGAGGGCCAGTCAAGCGGTACTGGCAACGGCCACACTCAAATGATGTCTTTTATGTGCAACCTGTTGAAAGGAATTCTTGGAGGTTTGGATAATTCACCTTTGGAAACATCCTTAAATAATCCTTATTCAGGGACCTTTTGAGCAGGATGGGCTACTTGACCAGAAGAAAATTCTAACTGGGCCCCACCTGCAAGGTCATGCGCTGTTGATCTTGATATGAGATCACCATGTTGTATACATATTGTTGTGATGCATGTGCCTGGTGTACCCTTATCAGACCAGTAGTCATGATGATTATACTGGGTTTCGTATATTTTACCTCAGTGTCACTTTGATGGCATGCACTGCTCTCTCACTCTATGATGATGATGATGATGATGATGATAACGACGCTGACGATGACGACGACGACGATGATGGTGGTGGTGGTGATGATGATGATGATGGTAATAATAATAATAATAATGATAATAATAATAATAATAATAATAATAATAATAATAATAATAATAATAATGATAATAATAATAGTAATAATAATGTAATGAACTTTTATTGTATACAGTGCTCAGGTGCACTACAACGTGTCAGAAAAAGTAACCAAAATTGCATAGAATATGCACAGGAAGTGAACAGTCAATAAGTCATTACAAACTGTCAAATTTAGCTCAAATACCCTGTATTGTAAAAAGAAAACTTTATTGCAATTTTTGCAATTTTTACTCCCTGAGAAAATTCAAACAAAATAATAATATATAAAAATACTTGTAAATGTGCCAAAATTGAACATGCTTTGGGTGCCAGTAACCCTGGTATTAATCCTGGTTGCCTGTGTTTTAATAGCTTTTCAACTAATCAAGCCCAACCCCTTCTAATAACATACTTTTCCAATTTATTGAATGATCTATTCTGATCAATAATATCTATAAATACTCACACTGAATACATTTTATTTTTGTCTATACAATTAATAATTTCTTTAATTAATTCACTAAGCATCAAAAGAGGTTGATCTGGTTGTTCTAAATCCATTTTGACTGTCAGTTAGAAATTTGTATTTCTCAATGATTTTATTTATTCTTCAAATAAAAATTATAAAAAAATGGTTTCTGATTAATTCTGTGTTAATGGTGATGTTACATGAGGCTGAACAAGGATCACTAGGTATCACTTTGAAGGCAGCGAGCTGGCAGAAATGTTAGCATGCCAGGTGAATTGCTTAGCAGTATATTGTCTGTCTTTACATTCAGAGTTCAAATTCTGCCGAGGTTGACTTTGCCTTTCATCCTTTCAACTACTTACTTTGGGTAATTACTGACAGCACATGCCTGATATAGTATATCCACAAATATTCAAAACCTACCAATCAAATAGGATCTCTAAACATAGCTTTTAACTTTGACCTGCTAACACTATTCATTTCCCTCAAAAGATATAATGATCACCTAAGTGGAGTTAGCGCTTTTTGAATCCTGAAGAAGTCCAACCATAAAATAATATGAATGTTGCAATTTCCTTGACATTAAACAACATGTTTTGGAGATTCCCATCAACTTATTGCTTTGATGGAAACATATATGTAGGTTCTTTTTACATTTTTTTCTTAACTTTTTGAGCTTTCAACTTCCAATTTTTTATTTGTAATGTTTAAAAAAAAAAACCTTATCTTTCTACAGCATGCAAATAAATCAGTAATTACATCCATTTATTCTCTATTGTCTTATCCTTGTTATATATATATATATATCATAATAATGAAATTGTTGCAAACAGTGCTAAGGTGCCCTACATAAAAAAATATCAGGAAGCATCGAAGTTTTGAAGGATGCAGTGTTTCAACAGCTAACAACTGATGCAAATAGTTTATTCCATGCTTCAACAATTCTGTGCATGAAATAAATGTTTCTGAAAGTTGTAGGTTTTATATTGTTTTTTGATATTGTAAGCATGTCCATGAGTGTTAGACATATGGAATTCAAAAAGGTGCCTGAGGTTGTTGTTGGAAAGATGATGAATAATTTTGTTGATGTCTACCAAGTCTGTGGTCAGATGTCAGAGCTTTAATGTGTCCATGCCCAGAGAAGCAATATGTTCAGAATATGGTAGATGCCTGATGGCAGGTATTTGTCTGGTTGCACATTTCTAAACAGCTTCCAGGATATTGATATGCTGAGCAAGTTAAGGGTTCCAGACTGGTAATGTAAATTCTAAGTGTAGATGTACCAGAGCCAGATACAGTTTTAAATAGATGGAGATTAGTTGACAAAGGTCTTACTGAATGATGCTAAGACACCCCCAGCCTTCTTGATAATCTTAGAGATGTGGTTTGTTCACTGAAGATCGCTATTTACAATTATACCCAGGGCATGTTCACTAACAAACTTCTAAAGACTGATGTGGTTAAAGGAGTATGTAAAAACAGCATTTTTTCTTCCTGATGTGCATGGTGACGTACTTGACTGCAGTCAATTTTAGTTGCCAGTTACTTATCCATTGCTGCATTGTGTCCAGGTTTGATTGTAGAAAAGATCTATAGTATATAGGATCTGTTCTTTTTATCTAAAGGTACAGCTTGTTGTCATCTGCATATTTCAACACTGTAACATCCTTCAAGTTGGCATCAATATCATTAATGTATGCAACAAACAGTTGGGGTCCAAGAACGGATCCCTGTGGTACACCAGATGTCATATGTGTGTACACATAGACACACACACACGCGTTCATGTGCACGCACACACACACACATACACACTGGTCTTACTTCTTTCACCCTCAGACATCTAGGTACCACCAGCTTACTGTCTAGCAACATGGTCAAAGAAACCCCTTTCTAAAGGAACTGTTATTGCTGAGCAACTGATATTCTTGGACAAAACAATATGATCTGCCTTGACCAGTAGCAGCCTATCTTCAGGTAGCCATCTTGGACTTCTAGTATCTTTCCATTGGGTAATCTAAAACCTTAAAGAGACAGGCTTCTGTTAGAGACCTGCAAAACTTTAAGTTGCTTGGAACCTAATCAAACTGTTTTAAATAATGTATATAAATTTTATATACATGTATGCATATATATGCATCTATAATATATATATATATATACATACACACACACACACACACACATACATACATATATATATATATATATATATATATATATATACATACACACACACACACACACACACACATATATATATATATATATATATATGCACACGATGTGCTTCTTTCAGTTCCCGCCTATCAAATCCACTCACAAGGCTCTGGTTGGCCTGAGGCTATAGTAGAAGACACTTGCCCAAGGTGCCATGCAGTGGAACTGAACCCGGAACCATGTGATTGGGAAGCAAGCTAATTACCACACAGCCACTCTAGTGCCTATCATCATCATCATCATCATCATCATCATCATCATCGCTTAACATCTGTTTTCCGTGCTAGCACGGGTTGGACGGTTCAACCAGGGTCTGGGAAGCCAGGGGGCTGCCCCAGGCTCCAGTCTGATTGGCAGTGTTTCTACAGCTGGATGCCCTTCCTAACGCCAACCACTCCATGAGTGTAGTGGGTGATTTTTACATACTCCTGGTTCAGGTGCCAGGGGATGCTGGCAGTGGCCACAATTGGTTGGTGCTTTTTACGTGTCACCAGCACAGAAGCCAGTCAAGGCAGCGCTGGCATCGACCACGTTCAAATGGTGCTTTTTACATGCCACCGGCACAGGTATCACAACTACAATTTCTATTTGCTATTTATTTTAATGTTGATGTACTTGACACAATAGGTCTCCTCAAGCACAGCAGGTCATCTACTTAATGTGCTTGAGGAGACCTATTGAGTCAAGTACATCAACATCAAAAGATCAAATGGAAATTGTAGTTGTGATACCTGTGCCAGTGATGTACATATATACATATATACATATAGACACACCAGAGTAAGCACATAACTGTGAAACAAGGTGGAAAAGATAGTACTTGAATACCGGAGGTAGAGTAATATGCTTTATTAATAAAGCTGCAAAGCATTGGAATATTGATGAAAGGGAATGTGAAACTCTGAGTAACAGTTTTCGGGATAGATAGATAGATAGATAGATAAATAGATAGATAGATAAATAGATAGATAGATAGATAGATAGATAGATAGGCAGATAGATAGATAGATAGATAGATAGATAGATAGATAGATAGATTGATAGATTGATAGATAGATAGATGTTTTGTTTTTGTTTGTTTTGTTTTTTCCAGTTTCAGCTCTTGAGCTGTGGCCATGCTGGGGCACCGCCATTGTGGTGAAAGAGTACAGCAGGGATCACCACCCCCTGCCGGAGCCTCGTAGAGCTTTTTTAGGTGTTTTCGCTCAATAAACACACACAACGCCCGGTCTGAGAATCGAAACCGCGATCCTGCGACCGCGAGTCCGCTGCCCTAACCACTGGGCCATTGCGCCTAGATTGATAGATTGATAGATATGTTTCTTTATTAGCCACACAGGGCTGCACACAGATAGAACAAATTACAAGGTAGAGCTTTTCTTTTGAAGGGTTTAAAAAAAAAAAAAAAAAGGAAGGGGGGAGTTTCGATCAAAAGGGATCGTAAAAGGAGAGAAAGAGGACAAAAAAGGGGGGGTTAAAAAAAAGGGGGAGAGGAAAAAAAAATTGATCAATAGGGATCGTTATCACAGAAATGTCAATATGAAGTGTAAAGGGGAGGACAGGTGAGGTTTACCCGTGGAAAGAAAAGCCTACGGAAAAGACCACGCTAACCTCGGTCAATGAAGTCACATTTTATATTTCTTTTTTTTTTTTTTTGCAAATAAGCAACTCTCTGTTTTCGATTTCTGGGTTCATAGGACTATGCTCAAGGTGGCTTCGTCATTCATACGTGCCATTCTTGCTACATTCACCCATCTTTTTTTAAAACATTCGCTAGACAAAACTTGCCTCTCTACTCTCACTTTCCTTTTCAAGTGGTACTTGAAGAAGTTGATGAGAGATTGACCAGAGAGGAAAGTGTTTGTCTCCAATCCTTTCAGACGCGTCCACCAGATACATTCTTTCGCCATAGCCACAAGTATGATGAAAATAGCTCTTCCTTCCCGTTTGAAGGAAGGAGGTGTGACAATATTGACGATAGACTCAGCTGATAAACCGACTCGTCCCACACGTGACAGCAGTTGTTCGACATAAGCCCACAGGTCGGAAATTGTTGGACACTGAATGAGTGCGTGCAGTACGGTTTCGTCGCTCTGACCGCATCTCGGGCAGGTCGGCCCCGTGTTTCTCGAGCCGTGTCTGTAGAGCTTATCCCGAACGGGTAGCGCTTCTCGGTAGCACTGCCAGGCCAGGGATCTCTGGAAGTTGTCCATGGGCCCTGGCCCGAAAGTCGTCCTGAACAGGCGGGTCAGGTACTCCTCGTCGACGTCCAGGTTCGCCCCGAGCTCGTCGTCGTACCTCCCCTCCACTAAACCCCTATAGAATGCTTTGGTTGTGTTGAAGTCACTTAAGGTCGACCCAGGACGGCAGAGTTGCTTGAGAGCAACGCGACACTCGCGGTGCCATTCGCCCTTCCTCGGCCTCTTTTTGATCCACGACTGCAGTTCGGTCATGGAGACGAGCTGCGGAAAAGCGTGCCTCACAAACGGCGACCACACCTGTTCACCGTCGTCTACATAGAGCCAGAGATGTCGCAGTCTCAGCGCGTGTCTGCGCATCATCAACCACGGCATGCCCAGCCCTCCTTTTAACGGGTGTTGACAGCAAATGGATCGCCTGACCATCGGGACGCATCCTTTCCACAAGAAGCGAAAGAGGATGCGTTGTAGTTTGGTGATGGTAGGGTCGGGACAAGGTACGACGGTCAGGCGGTAGTAGATGACGGACGCGATGTACGTGTTCGCCACCTCCGCTCGACCTTTTAGGGACAGTTTCCTCTCGGCCCATTGCCGGGCGAGAGTGACCACCCTACTCGTTATCTCGTTCCAGTTCTTCTCCACTTGGAGGTCCGGACCAAACCAGACCCCGAGCAACTCAACCGGGCCGTCGGTCCAGCGTCCCACGACGGAGGCGCTGGTGGACGGCATGGGCTTGCTTCTCCAGGTGCCTAGTCGCAAGCCCACTGACTTTTCCCGGTTGATTTTCGCTCCTGTCACCGCTTCGTAGTTTTTCAGTGTCTCGCCGACCTGCTCGATGTGCTCGTGGCTAGACACTATGACGGTGACGTCGTCCGCGTATGCAGACACGCTCGTCCCGCATCCCAATTCTCGTGGGATGCCCCTTAGAGTCGCCAGCTTCCGCAGTAGTGGCTCAAGAGTCAATACGTATAGAAGCGCCGAGAGGGGGCATCCCTGACGGACCGAACGTGCAATGTCGAAAGGTCTCGATAGATGTCCATTTACGCGAATTACCGAACGGATGCCTCTGTACAAGGCAGCTATCCAGCCGCGGAAGACGGGACCGAAACCAGCCGCTCTCAGGACTGCCTCCAAGTATCGATGGTCTACCCTATCAAAGGCTTTCGATTGATCCAAGTTGATCAGGGCCCCACCCATGCCAGGTTCGTTAACTACCCTGTCTATGATGTAGCGCATCAGATGGAGGTTGTCATGGATGGTCCGGCCTGGCACGGTGCATGTTTGCGCCTTGTCGACCAGTTTCTCGATGACAAGCGCCAACCTCTTGGCTAGCACCTTGGCCAAAATTTTCAAGTCTGCATTAAGCAGAGTGATGGGCCTAAAGTTATCTATTACATTTCCCTTGTTTAGATCTTTCTTCAGCAGTGTTACGGCTCCTCGGCTCACAAAACCAGGAATGCTCCCGTTTTGCTGCCAGTTGCAGTACACCGCCGCCAAGAGATCTCCAAACAAGTCTCGTAGGGTAGACAAGTCTCGTAGGGTAGACCATCCAAACCCGGTGATTTGTCCCTCGAGCATTCTGCCATCGCTTCCCGCACTTCCGCTGCCGTGATGGCACCTTCGCAGCACCCTGCCCTTCTTGTCGAGAGTCGTGGTAGGCTATGTAGGTAGGCACTGAAGTCCACCCTACATTCTTGCCCTCCACTCGTTCCGAACAGTCGGGCAAAATGCTGCTGAAAGGCCTCACACATTTTACTTGGCTCGAGCAATTCGCGCCCCTGTTCATCTACCAGTGACCGAATGGTGGCTTTGTTGCCCTGTTGCGCCTCTGCCACCCGGGCCTCTCTCGCGGCTCCAACACCTTCGTTCCTTAGAGCACGCATCCTAGCTCTGACAGCACATCCTTCGTGTTTGGCGTTGAAGTGTTGGTCGAGGGCCAACCTCGCCGCCAAAACGTCGGATGCGATGCCGCTTCTAATTGCCTCTTCTAGCTTCTTAACTAGCTCACCCTCTACTCTATTTCTATCTATGGCTAGTGCTTTGCTGTACCTAATCGCTTCTGCTTTTACTGCTCTCTTGAGGGCAAACCACCATTTGTTGTTGATGATGGCTCCCGTCAAAGCCCTCTTTACTAGTGTGCTAATCCGGTCTCTGAAAACCTGTCTCGATGGGAAAGACGCGTTTAGTTTCCAGTATCCGGGACCCTGCCTAAGTGTCTTACCTAAGTCTAGCGTACATGTCACAAGTTTGTGATCCGTGTAGCTGACTATGTGGAATTGTGGACATCCTATGCTATCTCTATCTACTGTCCTACACAGTATCCTATCTAGATACGATCTCGACGACCCGATGCGGTTGCTCCATGTCCACGTTGGCGCATTCGGGTGGTCTAGTCGGAACCTGTCAGACAGTTGAAAGCGTCTGAGCAGGTCTCTGAGGCATTTGCATCCCCGTCTATTCCTATCTCTACCCACGTAGTCTACATGCGTGTCCAAGGTAGCATTCCAATCCCCCACTAAGAGTAAAGGACGAGACGTTCCCAAGAAAACTTCTAGACGTTGAAAGAAATCCGCCCGACCTGTTAAGGGCGGTGCGTAAACTGATACGAGTCGAAAAGCGCACCCATTGCTGCCGTCGACATCCAGGACGACCAGTCTACCGACGGGTCTACGAATATTGTCCTTACTTTGAGATCCAGACTCTTGTGAAAAAGTACCGCGGTGCCACTACCGCCCATTCTCGGCAGACAGGGGGAAAAATAAATGTTGAACTGTCCGCCAAACATGGTCTTTAGGGCCCGCGGATTGTGGAGTCTGGTCTCGCTTATGGCTATGATTTCTAACTTATGTGACTTTATGTCATTTAAGAGGTACCCTTGTTTCCAAGGGGACCCCAAGCCACGCGCATTTACACAACCAATCTTGATCATAGTTCTAATGAATTAGAATACAGAGGGTTACTTACTGCTTGAAAGTTTTTGCTTTCTCCTCCGTTGGTTTGTCCTCGAGAAGATCCCAGTACAGTTTCTTTGTGAGATATTTTTGGCATTTACCAACCACACTGGGGAAAATGCCTTTGAGTGTGTGGTGCAGACTTTTGGAGATGTATAATATTTTGATGTGGTCTGGTGGTGTTGTGTATGGGTGATTGTTTGTTTTTATGTCATCTTCTGTTATGTTTGTTTTTGATTGGATGTATTCCATCAAATTTGTGTTTTTGGTGTCTATGGCTGTGAGCATGTTTGCTGTATATGTTTTTGTGGTGTTGGTGTGGCTGTTGTTTGCGTTGGGTTTTGAAATGTCTTCGGGAGATGTATTTCCCCCTGCTTTGTTCGTGTTTGCATTTGGTTTGGTTGTGTTTCTGCTCTTTATTTTCCTTCTTTTTGTAGCTATTTGCCATTCCTCACTGGTTTCGTCTTCGATAGATAGATTGATAGATTGATAGATAGATAGATAGATAGATAGATAGATAGATAGATAGATAGATAGATAAATAGATAAATAGATAGATAGATACATATATATATGTGTACATATACATGTATGTGTGTGTGTGTGTCTGAGCGTGTGTGTATATTTATATATATATATGTATGTATATATGTATGTAAATGTAAGTCCGAGAGTTTCATGCATTGACACTTGTTTGTTAAGTGCCAAAGCACAAAACTCCTGGCCCTTGAGTCACTCTGTTATATCTGTTAATATTAATAAGTGTATAGATATATTTATAAATATATATACAGGGTATCCCAAAAGTCACTGATGGGTTTCAATTTTTAATAACTGGGTGCATTTTACATGCCACCGACACAGGGGCCAGGAGAGGCTAGCAAACGGCCATGATCGGTTGGTGCTTTTACATGTCACCAACACAGACACCAGTCAGGCGGTGCTGGCATCTGCCACGTTCAGATGATGCTTTTTACGTGTCACCGACATGGGTATCTTAACTACAATTTCCATTTGATTTTTATTTTGATGTTGGTGTTGATGTACTTGCTTAATAGGTCTCCTCAAGAACAGCGGGTACTCTATGATCCAAGGTTAGCACAGCAGGCTGTCCTGTGAGCCATGAACTTACTTCATTTGTCGGGTCTTCACAGTCACAGCATATCCGAGAGGTTTCGGTCTTCATCATTTCCTCTGTGAGGCCCCACCGGCACAGGTATCATAGCTACAATATCCATTCGATTTTTATTTTGATGTTGATGTACTTGACACACTAGGTCTCCTCAAGCACAGCAGGCCATCCTGCAAGCCATGAACTCACTTCATTTGTCAGGTCTTCGAAGTCACAGCATATCTCCAGAGGTCTCGGTCTTTCATCATAGCCTCTGTGAGGCCCAATGTACGAAGGTCGTGCTTGACCACCTTGTCCCATGTCTTCCTGGGTCTACCTCTACCCCTGATTCCTTCAACAGTTTGGGAGTGGCACTTCTTCACACATCTCTCCTCACCCATCTGTAGTACATGACCACACCAATGCAAACGTCTCTCCTGCACGCTGCATCCGATGCTTCTTAAGTCCAACATTTGTCTCAGGGCGCTTATACTCTGTCATGCATAGACACTGACATTGCACATCCAGCGAATCATGCTAGCTTCATTTCTTTCGAGCCTACGCATGTCCTCTGCAGTCACAGCCTATGTTTCACTGCTGTGAAGCATGGCAGTTTGCACATGTGCATCATACAATCTACCTTTCACTCTGAGCGAGAGACCCTTTGTCGCCAGTAGGGGAAGAAGCTTTCTAAACTTTGCCCAGGCTATTTGTATTCTAGTGGTAACACACTCTGAGCAAGCATCCACCCCTGCTACTAACTTGGTCACCTAGGTAGCAGAAACTGTCAACTACTTCTAGTTTCTCCCCTTGGAGTGTAATGAAATCTGTTTTCCAAGTATCAATGGTGTCTATTGCCCCTGTGCATCTGCTGCACACGAAAGCTACCTTCTAGGTTAATTTTCCTTTGATGTTACTGCACCTCTTATGTGTCCATAGCTTACACTGGGTACATCTTATGGAGTTTCTACCAACACCTTTTCTACAGATCGAGCAGGGCCACCAACCTGAAGGGGTGTGTGGTGAGTTAGCCTTCCTACTTACTAGAACTCTGGTCTTTGCTACATTGACTCTAAGGCCTTTTGATTCTAAACCTAGCTTCCACACACGAAGTTTCTTCTCTAGTTCCGGTAGTGATTCTTCTATGAGGGCTAAGTCATCAGCATAGAGGAGATCCCAAGGGCAACCTGTTTTGAATTCCTCTGTTACTGCCTGGAGGACTATGATGAAAAAAATGGGACTGATGGCTGAACCTTGGTGGACCCCTACTTCTACCCAGAATTCTTCACTATACTCGTTGCCAATCCTAACTTTGCTAATGGCCTCTCTGTATAGGGCCTGTACAGCCCTAATTAACCATTTGTCAATCTCCAGTTTCCGCATTGCCCACCAGATAAGGGATCAGGGGACCCTGTCAAAGGCTTTCTCTTAGTCCACGAAAGCTATGTATAGGGGTTTTACCTTTAGCTAGGTATTTCTCCTGCAGTTGCTGAACCAGGAATATGGCATCAGTGGTGCTTCTACCAGGCACAAAACTGAACTGCACCTCATCTAAGCACCATCTCTCCCTGATGAGATGGGCTATGACTCTCTCTGTGACCTTCATTACCTGATCCAGCAGTTTGATATCCCTGTAGTTATTTCTATCTAGAGCATCACCTTTACCCTTGTAGCAGTTGACTATTTTGCTGCTATGCCAGTCGTTAGGTATGGCTCCATCATGAACAACCTAGTTTACAATGCAGGTGACTAAGCTGTATGCCCACACCACCAGATGTTTTAAGCATCTCAGCAGTGATTCCTGATGGGCCAGGGGCTTTTCCTGGTTTCATACCCTTAATTGCTTTATCTACTAGGGAGCTGTCTATTCGGATAGCTGGTTCCTCTACTGGATCAACATTTGGCAGGCTCTCCCCTCCCATTCATTCTCCACATTCAGCAGTCTTTCATAATGGCTTCTCCAAGCCTCTTTCTTTTCAGAATCATTAAAAGCAAGTGCACCATCATCCATTCAAACACATTTCTCTCCTATGACATCACAATTTTCTCTCACACACTGTCTTGTAATCCAAAATACCTCAGTTCTTTGGTCCTCACGTCTCTGGACATTGGCAAACTTCTTTTCCGTTTCGCTCTTGGCTATGTATACCTGCTGCCCAGCCTCCCTCCTTCTGGCTACCTGGTACAGTTCCCTACTACCCCCATCCTTCCAATATATTTATATATAAAAAGAGGATAAGACCATTATTTAAATTAACAACCATATCAAAAAACCTTATAGGTAATAATTATTATTATTAAGATTATAATTAAGGATACTGAAGAGATACCACCATACCAGAAACAGCAGTCAAAATCTGACTAAAACCACATCAAGTATTCAAACAACACAGGTGAAAAGATAACTGAACCAATAAATTAGCAAATAAATTAATGGATAATTCCATTAATTTTATCCATTAATTTATTTGCTAATATATTTGTTCACTTATCTTTTCATCTGTGTTGTTTGAATACTTGATGTGGTTTTAGTCAGATTTTGACTGCTATTTCTGGCATGGTGGTATCTCTTCAGTACCCTTAATTTTGATTATATATATATATATATATATATATATATATATAATATATATATATATATATAATATATATATATATATCTATATATATATATATATATATATATATATTGTGTGTATATAGGCGCAGGCGTGGCTGGGTGGTAAGTAGCTTGCTTACAAACCACATGCTTCTGGGTTCAGTCCCAGTGTGTAGCACCTTGGGTAAATGTCTTCTACTATAGCATTGGGCCGACC
Source organism: Octopus sinensis (assembly GCF_006345805.1). Lineage (NCBI taxonomy): Eukaryota > Metazoa > Mollusca > Cephalopoda > Octopoda > Octopodidae > Octopus > Octopus sinensis. The sequence goes on along the minus strand of NC_042998.1, from coordinate 61,931,048 downwards.
AAAGACTTGTGAGTGACTTTGGTAGATGGAAACTGAAAGAAGCCTATCATATATATATAGGTGTGTGTGTATGTGTGTATACGTTTGTGTGTCTGTTTGTCCCCCCAACATCACATGACAACCAATGCTGGTGTGTTTACATCCCCCCATAACTTAGTGGTTCAGCAAAAGAAACTGATAAAATAAGTATTAGGCTTACAAAGAATAAGTCCTGGGATTGATTTGCTCGACTAAGGGTGGTGCTCCAGCTTGGCCATAGTCAAATGACTGAAACGAACTTATCAGGCTCTTAAGAGTACTGGACAAAATGGCTGGCATTATTTATTTCTTTTGGCTTTTGATCTTTTGAGTTTGGTTTTTGAGCTCAGTTTCTACCTAGGTCAAATTTGCCTCTCATTCTCCCTGTATCACAAAATAAATTACCAGAATAAACTAAAATGCCAGTCTGGTGGAAATGTTAGAACATTGGATGGGATGCTTTGCAATATTATTTCAAGCTCTATCCATTGGGAATGGAGGTGCAATGGCCCAGTGGTTAGGGCAGTGGACTTGCGGTGTAGGTTTTTGGTTTTGATTCCCTGACTGGGCATTGTGAGTGTTTATTGAGTGAAATCCCCTAACTCTCCACGAGGCTCTGGCAAGGAGTGGTGGTGAACCCTGCTGTACTCTTTCACCACAGCTTTCTCTTACTCTTACTTCCTCTTTCTGTTGTACCTGTATTTCAAAGGGGCCCAGCCTTGTCACACTGTGTGTCATGCTGAATCTCCGTGGAGTACTCAGCCACATGCACGTTAATTTCATGAGCAGGCTGTTCCATTGATCGGATCAACTGGAACCTTCATTGTAACTGACAGAGTGCCACACTATTTATGTATATGTGCGTGTGTGTGTGTGGAGTCGCAATGGCCCAGTGGTTAGGGCAACAGACTTGTGGTGTAAGTTCATGGTTTTGATTCCCAGACCGGGCATTGTGAGTGTTTAATGAGCGAAAACACCTAAAGCTCCATGGGGCTCCGGCAGGAGATGGTGGTGAACTCTGCCATACTCTTTCACCACAGCTTTCTCTCACTCTTTCTTCCTGTTTCTGTTGTATTTCAAAGGGCCAGCCTTGTCACACTCTGTGTCTCACTGAATCTCCCGAGAACTACGTTAAGAGTACACATGTCTGTGTAGTTCTCAGTCACTTGCAGGTTAATTTCACAGGCCTGCTGTTCTGTTGATCGGATCAGCTGGAACCCTCATCATCATAACTGACAGAGTGCCACAATCCATTGGGAGTTCAAATCCTGCTATGGATTTTTTAGATGGTAATAATCTGCTGCTTGTTTTAACCCCTTTACATAGTTCTTAAGTATCTTTAGCAGAGTCTATTATATCGTGAGAAGTCATCCTAGATCTTTTGGTTGGTGAAAATTTTCAACCCCTACCCATCCCTCACTTCTTATATTGCTGCAATCCTCAAACACCTGTAGTCTTCATGGGTAATAGACTTAAGCCATCACCTTCTTTAAATACTAACACTTTGTCCTTGGGTACCTTTTGCAGAATCCAGGGTATTTCAGCTGACTAAGCAGTGTATTATGTCCTTGAGCAAGACACTTTATTTCACTTTGCTCCAGTCCATTCAGCTGGCAAAAAGAAGTTGCACATGTATTTTAAGAGAATTATGTCTGTGGAGTGCTCAGCCACTTGCACGTTAATTCTACAAGCAGACTATTCCATTGATTGGATTAACTGGAGCACTTGTGATCATAACTACCTGAGTGCCAGTAACCAGAATTCACTCCATCGCAAACACTTGGCTTTGGTCCTTCAGTTGAAGATAGCCTTCCTTCCTCCCTCCTTCCTTCTCTCCCTACTCTGCCACAAGCCTCGAAGCCCAGGAAAAAGTCATGGGCGCTACTCTTCACTCTTAGCTAAGACATAAAAGGAAAAAAATTATAATACAGAAGATTACGTGTTTTAGGGCGAGAATAGTCAATTAAATCAATCCCCTCTACTTGAGACAAGAATATTGTAACAAAAGCGAAACAGAGTTCTCTTTCCATAAGATTTTCCCTTTTGTAAAAGTCTTTTTGTTCTTGTTTAACTTCAAAATATTATATAAAAGACAGAAATAAGCAGGAGAAAGAAGCTACTGCCAACCTTTTCTTTTATATTTATAACTTTATTTTTTTTTTTTTTCTATAGATGGGAGGAAATTTTGTTTCTAATCATATCTGTAGTGATTTTGAGAACTGGTTATTTTAAGCTCAAAACCTCTTTATAATCTGGTAATTGTTGGGTTTAGACTCCAATAATTATTGGTGAGTGGTTGGTAGTGGGTGGGTTGTGTGGGGAAGGCCGGGGGTTGGGTATGTTCTTATTCTTTATATTTTCTCTTGTCAGGAAAATAATCGATATTAGCGCTTCTGACTTGGCTTCAATGGTTCTTTTTCTTTTCTCTTTTGTTTCTTTTTTTTTTTTTACTTTTTAAGATTATGTTCTGTTCTGGTGGTATATGAATCACAATCCATCTATGTGTGCATGTGCATGTGTGTGTGTGTGTGTGTGTGTGTGTGTGGTGTGTGTGTGTGTGTGTGTGTGTGTGTGTGTTTGCATGTGTGTGTGTTGTATGCTGGTGTTTGTGTAGTTGTGTATGTATTTGTATATATGGGTGGTTATATATGTATGTCTGTATACATACACACACACACAGACCCCCCCACATAAATATGCATGTATATATATATATCTGTATATCCCATCCATCCATCAATCAATCTATCTATCTATCTATCTATCTATCTATCTATCTATATCTATCTATCTATCTATCTATCTATCTATCTATATATATATATATATATATATATATATATATACATACATATATTTATTTATCTACCTATCTATATGTGTGTGTGTGGTGTGTGTATATGTATGTATATATGTGTGTAGGAATATACATACATAATGTATATATGTATGTTTATGATCATGTATATATATTTGTGAGTGTTTATATATATATACATATCCACATATGCACATATATACATACAGACAGACAGACAGACATACTGATGTGTGCACATAATTACTCACAAACAGAGACATCTTTGGTCACAGCCAACTACGTATTCACATACATACACATACACAGACTCACACGTATGCACATAACAGAGATATGCATATGTCATCATCATCATCATCATCGTCGTTCAACATCCGTTTCCCATGCTGGCATGGGTTGGTTGGTTCGACAGCAGCTGGTCAGCTGAAGAACAGCTCAAGTCCCACAGACCCCATGTTTGTTTTGGCAAGTTTTCTACAGCTGGATGCCCTTCCTAATGCCAACCACTTTACAGAGAGTACTGGATGCTTTTACGCAGCACCAGCACGGACGTGTTTATGTGGCACCGGGTCGGGTGCTTTTAACATGGCACCAGCACCCATGAGCCCACAAGGCTAGGAATGCTCAGCTGGAGAGGGATGCAGGGGATAGCCTGTATGCAGGGACAACCAAGGTTTTACACAGCTTGATGTGCCTTCTCAAGCACAGGAATCCCAGTCCCGTCTGTGAGTCCCAACATCTGTAGATCCTATTCCACCACTTCATCCTATGTCTTCCTGGGTCTATCCATTCCACATATTCCCTCTGCTATTTGAGATCAGCACCTCTTAATGTAACTGTCTTCATTCATATGCATTACATGACAATACCAGTGCAGTCTTCTCTTTTGCACACTACATCTGATGCCTCGTGCACCCAGTTCTTCTCTCAAGCCACTTATACTCTGTTGTATGTGCACACTGACATTACCTATCCAGCGGAGCATACTGGCTTCATTTCCTTCAAACCTTCACATATCCTCAGTATTCACAGCCAATAGGAGCATTCCGTCGGTTATGATAACGAGGGTCCCAGCTGATACGATCAACAGAACAGCTTGCTCGTGAAATTAATGTGCAAGTGACTGAGCAATCCACAGACACATGTACCCTTAACGTAGTTCTCAGGGAGATTCAGTGTGACAAGGCTGGCCCTTTGAAGTACAGGTATTGCTCATTTTTGCCAGCTTAGAAGACTGGAGCAATGTGAAATAAAGTGTCTTGCTCAAAGACATGACACCTCACCGGGAATTGAACTCGTGACCTTACAATCGCGAGCCGAATGCCCTAACCACTAAGCCACACACCTTCACTAGTTACAGCCCACATCTTACTGCTATGTAGCATAGCGTTTTGTACACAGGTATCATACAATCTGATCTGTCAGTGTTTCTACAACTGGATGCCCTTCCTAACGCCAACCACTCATAGGGTGTAGTGGGTGCTTTTTATGTGCCACCAGCACAGGAGCCATTCAGGCAGACCTGGCTTCGACCACGTTTGGATGGTGCTTTTGGATGGTGCCACTGGCACGGGAGCCAGTCAGGGGGTACTGGCATCAGCCATGTTTGATTGTTGCTTTTTACATGCCACTGGCACGGGAACTTTCAGGCAGACCTGGCATCGACTACATTCGGATGGTTCTTTTTATAGGTCACTGGCACGGTGGCCAGTTAGGGGGCACCAGCCCCACCTACGATATTAGTTTTACTTGACTCAATATGTCTTCTCAAGCATATCATATCGCCTGACACATCAGGGGTATTCCTTACAGGGCTGGACATGTCTGAAGGTCATGCTTCACCATCTCGTCCCATGTCTTCCTGGGTCTACCTCTACAACAGGTTCCTTCTACAGTTAGGGAGTGGCATTTCTTCACACAGCTGTCTTCATGCATACATAACACATGGCCATACCAGCACAGTTGCCTCCCTTGCACACCATATTTGATGCTTCTAATGTCCAACTTTTATCTCGGCGCTTCCACTTCGTCATGTATGCACCCTGACATTACACATCCTGTGGATCATACTAGCTTCATTTCTTTCAAGCCTACACATGTCCTCAGCATTCATGACCCATGTTTCACTGTCGTGTAGCATGGCACTTCACACACATGCATCATACAGTCTACCTTTCCTCCTGAGCGAGAGGCCCTTAGTTGCCAGCAGAGGTAGGCGCTCCCTGAACTTTGCCCAGGCTATTCTTACTCTACATTATCTACGTTTGACGGATATTTGTCCTCATCTTGTTTATTGTTAACACAATGTTCGGCTGATATACCATCAAGCCTTCATCAGGTGTCTTGGGGGAAATTTCAAATCTGGGTTCCCATTCCTAAGGTATTTTTCGATGTTATCATCATCATCATCATTGTCATCATCATCATCATCATCATCATCATTATTGAGTGAGAGAGCAGTGCATGCCATCAAAGTGACACAGGGGTAAAATATATGAAACCCAGTATACCCATCATGACTACTGGTCTGATAAGGGTACACCAGGCACATGCATCACAACCATATGTGTGCGACATGGTGATCTCATATCAAGATAAACAGCACATAACCTTGCAGGAGGGGCCCAGTTAGAATTTTCTTCTGGTCGAGTAACCCATCCTGCTCAAAAGGTTCCTGAATAAGGGCTGTTTGAGGATGTTGAACGAAACACCCATGTTTCCAGAGGTGAATTATTCCAACCCCAAAGAATCCCTCTCAACACATGATGCTCCCCGACTACTTCTGCTCGTGATCAGAGATGCACATATCGTCAGCCACCAAGGGACATGCTCAGCTGGTTAAGGTCAAACAACTGACAAGCAAATCTATGGTATTGAGCAGAATATTTGCTGTAGCCCATCTTTTCTACCAAGACAAAACAATGTACATGGTAACACTTCCAATCAGTTAAGATCAGAAGCCACATGAGCCACTGCCTGGTACTGCATCAGGGCATTTATTATTATTATTATTATTATTATTATTATTATTATCATTATTCAGGACACTGCTTGTTTCAGTTGATGTTTTCTCCATCGGTTGTAATGGATCCTCTCATGGATGAGGGCATGCCCTGCCCTTTCCGCTACTCTTCTAGCTTTATATGAATCTACTGGTATCATTATATTCAAGCCAGGTGGTATTAGCTTTGAGTCTCTACATCTATACAAGAAAGTCAGATGGTTTGAAAGATGAGCTAGTTTCTCTATATGTCTCCATTGAAGTCTAATGTCAGCTCCATACCGATTAGATAATACAGTTCTATATTTACGAGATGAGGAATTATGTACATTATTTACATTATTTACATTTGACAGATATTCGTCCTCATCTTGTTTGTTGGTAACACAACATTTCGGCTGATATACTCTCCAGCCTTCATCAGGTGTCTTGTGGGAAAATGCAAACCTGGATTCTTATTCCTAAGGTATTTTTCGATGTTATTATTATCGTGTTAACAACAAACAAGATGAGGATAAATATCCGTCAAATGTAAATAATGTACATAATTCCTCATCTCCTAAATATAGAACTGTATTCTTACTCTAGTCGCTACACTCTCAGAGCAACCACCCCCAGTACAGACTTGGTTGCTTAGGTAGTAGAAGCTATTAACTACTTCTAGTTTCTCCCCTTATTACCCCAGTGCATCTGCCACATGCAATAACTATTTTCTCATTTAATCTTCCCTTGATATTGCAGCACCTTTTATGTGTTCATAGCTTACAGCAGGTATATTGTACGCCTTTTCTACAGATCAAGCAGGGCCATCTGCCTGAAGCAGGTTATGATTTGACACCCTTCCTACTTACTAATGCCTTAGTTTTGGCCCTTCGATTCTAGACCTTGCTTCCACACCCTAAACTACGTCTCCAGTTCTGGTAGTGACTCAGCTATTAGAGCAAGGTCATCAGCATAGATGAGCTCCCAGGGGCAGCCTGTCTTGAATTCCTCTGTTAATGCCTGGATGACTATAATGAATAAGAGGGGATTTTAGTTGAATTAATTGAACCCAGTAGCAATGTTGCTTATTCTATTGGTCTCTTTTGTCAATCCGCTAAATTTATGGGGATGTAAACACACAACACTGGTTCTCAGGCAGTGGTGATGGTGGTGGAGGCAATACAGACACAAAGACACACACACAAATGTGTGCGCACGCACACACAAATGCATGCGCATGCACACACAAATGCACGCGCATGCACACACAAATGCGCGCGCACGCACACACAAATGCGCGCGCACACACACACACATACACACGCACAAGGGGTTTCTTTCAGTTTCTGTCTACTAAATCTACTCACAAGGCATTGGTTAGCCTGAGGCTATAGTAGAACATACTTGTCCAACATGCTATGCAGTGGGACTGAGCCCTGAACCATGTAGTTGGGCAGCAAATTTCTTATCACACAGCCATGCCTGCACCTATGTACATATGTATGTATATATATATATATATATAATATATATATATATATATATATATATATGTGTGTGTGTGTGTGTACATACAGTATGTGAGGGATGGGAGGACTGAAAGTTCAAATATTGGTGTGCATCTGTAGGTTTGAGGAAGAAATCTGTTTTTCAGGTGTTATTTTCTTTAATTAGAAGTATGTCTAAAAATGGTAATTCCTTTGTGTGTTGTTCGATGGCGAATTTTATTGAGGTATGAAAATTATTTAAAAGTGAGCGAAAGATTCCTAAGTCTTCTTGGTTTTTGGTCCAGAATATAAAGCAGTCATCCAAATATTGTTCCCAATTGTTTTTTTATATAAATGGAAAAATGTTTGTTAAATGTTTCTGTTAGTTGGGAATAGAGTTTGACCTCAAGGAAGCCTATTGCATAGGTGGGGGCTACTTTTGTACCTATCACCATTCCTTTTATCTGTAAGTAGAAGTTGTTGTCGAAGAAATGATTATTTTCCAGTATTCATTTTAATCCTTCTAAAATGAAGGTTTTTGAGAATCTTTCCATGATATGATTCGGGTGTTTTGTTAAATAGAAATTTATAGCTTCACTTCCAAGTTTATGTGGGATATTGGTGTATAGACTATTTATATCGAAACTAATAAGAATTGTCTACTGGTGGACACTTTTAGGTATGTATTTCAAGAAGTTCAAATCTATTAAGTTACTTAAGTGTTGTGTACTTGATGCTGGTCCTGCAATAATCGGGTATGGTGTCAGATCCCTGAGTTTAGGAATTTCAACATATGTTAAATTGTTTCCTTTTATGCTATCTTGGATTTCTTTCAATTTGTAGATCTTGGGTAAACCGTAGAAGTTACTGGTTTTTGCTACAAGGCTGGTTAAATAATTAACTTCATTTTCAGTTAGGTTATTATGATATTTTGGACCAGCCTATGTATCTTGCACAGGGTTTTTATCCTCCTTTTGGTTTAGCTTCTTCTTCTTCTGCTTCTTCTTCTTCTTCTTCTTCTTCCTGCATGCTTTTGTATTTTTTTTATATATATATTTTTATATTTTTACCCCTTTTCTGTGTATATTATCTTGTATGTATACTTGCAAGAAAAATCTTTTGTTATTTAGGCAACCAGTAAACCATGCATTTTTCGGTTTGCAAACAGCTACTTGAAGTTCAAAGAGTAACTCATTGTAAACATTATTATTAAGATTAAAATATAAATTATCCTCCTCAAAAAGCCATCTCTACTCATTTTTCATAGACACACACACACACACACACACAGACATATATACACATACATATATATATATACATACATATATATATATATATATATATATATATATATATATATATATATATATATGGCATTAGGAAGGGCATCCAGCCGTAGAAACACTGCCAAATCTGACTGGGCCTGATGAAGCCTTCCGGCTTCACAGACCCCAGTTAAACCGTCCAACCCATGCTAGCATGGAAAACGGACGCTAAATGATGATGATGATGATGATGATATACATATATATATATATATATATATAATATATATATATATATATATATATATATATATATATGTATATATATATACATACACACACACACACACACAAGTACATATATATATGTTTGCAAATGGTTGGCATTCGGAAGGGCATCCAGCCATAGAAAACCAGAAAATCAGACTGGAGCCTGGCACAGCTTTCCAGTATGCCAATCCCAATGAAACTGTCCAACCCACACCAGCATGGACAATAGATGTTAAATGATGATGTTGATGAGGATTGAAAGGAATCAGGTACTTAAGTGATAGGCACCAGATTGGTCCAAAATTTAACTTGTAAACAGCTCCTTTAGTTGAGTAAATATCATTGCAACCAAAGTACATCCAGTGAAAAAATTCAGGTTATGTATATAGAGAATTTATCCCTTATGTGTATTTTAATACCTTATGGGCTAATCCAAAAGTGCATATTGTATTGGTCATACATTATTTTATATACTCCAGAATATCCAATGGGCTGAGATTCCAACGATGGATGCCAGTCACTTCATATGTGTATACATATTTATTAAAAGCATGAAACAGGGAGTAATATCACAGTCGACAACTGAGGAGGAGTTAGACTTCTGTTGGTATTTTGTCCCATACATATCTCTTGTGTGTTTACGTATTTTTCACTCATTGGTGATGTCCCGTTCTTAATGTTTACTTTTCATTTATTTAATCATTCAGTGCTACATAGCCCTTGTCAACGGTAAGTTTATATATATACAGGGGAAGAATTCACAAAAAAAAAAAGACAAAGATAGGTGGTGTAGAAAACAAACAGATGTATTAGTATACTGCTCGGGAAGTGAAAAAATCTTTAACGTTTCGAGCCTATGCTCCTCCTCAGAAAGGAACACAGAAAGAAACAAGGAGAGAAAATAAAGAATGTGTAGTGGCTAGCGATACACACACACATATTTTCAGAGAGAGAGAAAGAGAGTGAGAGTTTGAGTGAGAGAAAGTGAGTGGGAGAGAGAAAGAGAGTGAGTGGGAGAGAGAAAGAGAGTGAGAGAGAGAGTGTGTGTGAGAGAGACTGAGGAGAAAGAGGGAGAGAGAGTAAGAGAGAGAGATTAAGAAAGAAAGTGAGAGTTAGAGAGAGAGAGTGTGAGAGAATTCCTTGTTCTTGTTCTTTCTGTTGACTAAAACTTTTGTCTTTGCTTGGTTGCTTGGTTGGCTTTAAGTATTGAATGGAAGCATGAGCCAGCCTTCATGAACACCTGCCTGCTGACACACACACACACACATACACATACACAATATACATATGTATATGCATATACATACGTATCTGTATGTATGTGTGTCTAAATGTAACTATGTGTCTGTGTATATGCATAAGTATTCCGGGGGAGGGGTCGATTTAATTGACTTGGCTTCTCTTGCAAAATGTGTGGCCTTGTACCAGAATTAGAAAATAATACACACACACATGCACACACAAAACTATATGCCATCAAACATAACATAGATGCATTCACATACATACACATATTCACACATACATATACATACATACACACATACATACACATATACATACACACATACATATACACATACATACACACTATTTGGCAGTATTATTACCTCTGCCTTAGCGAAGGCAGAGGTATTGTTTTCAGTCGTGTTTGTTTGTTTGTGGATAAGATATCTCAAGAACCGCTGGATGGATCTGGATGAAACTTTCAGGGATGTTTGGCCTCATGACTAGCACAAACTGATTAGATTTTGGGATCAGTCCAGTACCGGACAAGGATTCTGGATTATTTTTCCCTTTTTTTTTACTTCATTTTCGAAAGCGGTCGGGTTCATTTTTATTATTCTCTTTTGTGAGAGCAGTCAAGTTTATTTTAGATATTCTCATTTTAAAAATCATCTCTGGCTAATCGTTGAGAGGACGTTGGTGTTGACTTGGAAGAGGTTTGTGCTCTCTGAATGTTCTTGTTGATATCTAATATTGGCACAAGGCTTCAAATCTGATTTGTTTTTTATTGATGGGATGGGAAAAAAAATCAATTAGCTCAACCACATTATTTGGTTGGTACTTTATTTCAATGACCCTCTGCTCAAAAAAGAAAAATATGAAAGACAAAGTTGACCTTCCTGGAGAAGACAAAATCCTGTTTGCAGCCATCTTTCTTTTGCTAGAAGTGTACAACATGTTTAAAAGGTTTAAAATCCTTTTTATCTAACCCTTTAGTACTTAAACTGGTTATATCTGGCCCAAGAATTCTACCTGTTTCATGTTCAAACTGACCAGATCCAGCCTCTCACACCTACCTTACAATGAAATTCTTAAAATATACCATCACATCATTGAAATGTCTAAGCTACAAGATAATGCATGATTAATTCAAAACAATGTGAATAAATAAGCATTACATTTGACAGGGACCCCGTCACTCATATATACACATAAAGAGGGCCTGTTCAAGGGTCTATTTAACTGACTTAGGGCCTGTCACAAAACATGCAGCTTTGTACCAGAGTTATGCATGCAGACACATACTCATGCACAGACAGACACACACACATGTAAATATGTCATCTGACTGTGGCCATGCTGGAGCACCGCCTTTAGTTGAACAAATCGACCCCAGGATTTATTCTTTGTAAGCCTAGTACTTATTCTTTCAATCTCTTTTTGTTGAACTGCTAAGTGACGGGGAGGTAAACACACCATCGGTTGTCAAACAATGGTGGAGGGACAAACACAGGTACAAATAACAAACACAGGTACAAATATATATATATATATAATATATATATATATATATATATATATATAAATATATATATATGTATATATATATGTATGTATATGTATGTATATATATGTGTATATATATATGTATGTATATATATATGTATATATATGTGTGTGTGTGTGTATGTATATATATATGTATGTATATGTATATATATATATATATATACATGACAGCGGGTTTCTTTCAGTTTCCATCTACCAAATCTACTCAAGGCTTCTTTTTTTTCCCTTGCTTTTTCTATCACATAACTTAATTTTATGAATGAACAATTTATCTTAATGTCCTACCAATGTATACAGTGAGTTTCTTTGCCCTAGGTGTCAGGAATACAGTTGGAAAGAAATAGAAACCAAGTTGAAAGAATTAATTATAATAATGATTTTAAATTTTGGCACGAGGCCGACATTTTTGGGGAGGCACTAAGTCGATTGCCTTGACCCCAATACTCAACTGGTGCTTATTTTATCAACACCCCAAAGGATGAAAGATGAAGTTGATGTCATCGGAATTTGAACTCAGAACATGTGGATGGACAAAATGTTACTAAGCCTTTAGCTTGGCATTCTAATAATTACGGCAGCTTTAGTAATAATAATAATAATATAATAATAATATAATAATAATATTTGCCCTTATGCAGTACCAGGCAGTGGCTTTTGTGGCTTCTGATCTTAACTGATTGGAAGTTTTATTATGTATATGCTTTGTCTTGGTATGAACGATGAGCTACACCAAATATTCTGCTCAATACCACAGATTTGCTTGTCATTTGATTGACCTTGACCATTTGAGCATGTCCCAAAGTAGCTGACAATATGTGCATCTCTGATCACTAGCAGAAGTAGAGGCAGAGCATCATAGCCATGCATCGAGAGGAATTATTTGGGATTTGGATAATTCAACTTTAGAAACATGAGTGTTTCATTCAACATCTTTAAACAACCCTTATTCAGGGACTTTTTGAGTGAATTAACTACTGAAGAAAATTCTAATGGGCCCCTCCTGCAAGGTCATGCACTGTTTATCTTGATATGAACTCACCATGTCGTCCACATATGGTTATGATGGATGTGCCCAGTGTACCCTTATCAGATGGGTAGTCATGATGGGTATACTGGGCTTTGTATATTTTACCTGTGTCACTTTGATGGCATGCACTGCTCACTCACTCAATAATAATAATAATAATAATAATAATAATAATAATGATAATAATAATATTTTCAAATTTTGCCACAGAGCCTGTAATTCCAGGGGAGGGGGTAACTTGATTACATCAGCCCCAATGTACTTATTTTATTGACCCCGAAAGAATGAAAAGCAAAGTTGACTTTGGCAGAATTTGAACTCAGAATATGAAAACGGACAAAATGCCACTAAGCATTTTTCCCGGTGTGCTAACGATTCTGTAAGCTTACCGGCTTAACAATAACAACAACAACAATAATAATGATAATAATTACAATAATGATAATGATAATGATCATGGAAAACGATTAAGAATAGGTTTATATTTTGCTAAACATATGTGTTTGATTAACTGTTGAATATATCTATATGTTCATATATTCAACAAATATATTAATATTTTTGAGTTGAAATTCTTTATTAGATATTATAGGAAAGTATGACAGATTTGGCAAAGGTTGTGAGGTTACTGGACCAGGTTACTGAGTACACGGTCATGAGGTCATATATGACCCTTTCTTTCTGTTGTGCTTATTGACAGGCTTTTCACTGCTGTAATTTGCTAGGCTGACAAGCAGGTTCCACTCTTTTCATCTTCATAGTTGAGAATGAAGTTGTAAGAAAGATCAACCTAACTGAAAAGAAAAGAAAACAAAAACATTATTCCGACATAATGGTAAACATCTAAATTTATAAAATCAATCAATTGCAGGGCAGCATAGATGATGTATGCAAAAGAAACAGGGGAATGGTGGTCGGTGGTGGTAGAGAAATTTACCTTAAAACGAAAGTACAAAAAAATTAAATATTATAAAAAAATCTAGTCTACTTTCAGTTCTGCATTATCTCCCCTGATTTATTTACTTCTCCCCTTATTTTTTTCATCCAATCTCCTTTCCGATCGCTCTCTCTCTCTCTCTCTTTCTCTCTCTATCCGTCTCTCTGTCTCTCCGTCTGTCTCTCTCTCTCTCTCTCACTCTCTGTCTATCTTCTTTTCTTCCTCTCTCTCTTTATTTCTATCTATCTCTCATTTCAGGAGAGTAACTCATACCAAAATGGCGGAATCGACTTCGACAGACAACGTTGAAGAAGCTTTTAGTAATTTTTATACAGAAGTAAGTATTTTATACTTTTTATTTGACAGACTTGCCGCATCTCTTTGAAGCTATTGACTCGTATACGTGTACATGTAAAAAATTCTGTCTAATTTTATAAATAGAGCTTTATATTAATGGTGTCAAACCATCGTTTATGAACATTCCTCTAGTTTCATACGTATGTATACGCTGTGTGTATATATACATACATATACATATGTATATATATGATATGATATATACATATATCATCTGGTTTAGACCCTATATTTTTTAAAATATGTTATTTACATATGTACTATCTCTTCGATTTCACGTTTCGCCCCACAATTGTAATCTTTTTTTGGAGACCTTGTATACACACACGTATATATATATATATATATACATACATAAAGATTATTACAATTGTGGGACGAAACGTGAAATCAAGATAATATACATACATACATACATACACACACATATATACATATATATATATATTCACGTCCAAGACTTTAATCTGAAAGCGGACAAGTTTAAGGATAAATGATGAGGCTTATATAGATAAGACTAGGAAGTTCTATCCCAACCTTGTTTATAAAGCAGGTATAAATGGTATTTTTAACTACGGCAATTCAAACGAGAAGAATGAACGAAGTCTATACACTCTTCTTATCAATGGATCAGTAACAATGCTCAGCACTCTTCATATTCACGTTTCTTTCTTTTTTTTTTAAGTTAATTTTCTTTAAAATAATAATTTTTTAAAGAAGACACTCGATTAGTTTGCTTGTCCACTAATGCGTGCGTTTAAACACATTTAATCACTGCAGTTAGAATACTGTTAATATGCATGCAGTGTTCTTTTATGTAAGAATGTGCGACTAGTTTGACTGAAGAAATCAGCGGAACAAATCTATAAGTAAACCAATTTAAGCATTGATTTTGTAAGAAACAAGCGCTACATTATACACACTGCTTGTATATTTAAGATTGTATAACTTTGCGACTTTACTTTTGAATATATTAAAAACTGTATAAGCAAGAATAAGCGTGGTTTGATGTCTCTCCGATTTTGTTTTTCTCTTCAATTGTTCACAAATGCATACTTTATCGCGCGCGCGCACATACACTTTAATTACCACTACTAATACTACTTGTACTTTCGATTGAGGCACAACGCCAGTAATTTTGAGCGGGGGACGGGTAGTTAATTGATCGCAGTACTTGACAGGAACTTTATTTTATCGACGCCCCGAAAGGTTGAGAGGCAGTATTTGACCTCGGCAAGATTTGAACCCAAACCGCCAAGGGCCGGTACAAAATACCGCAAAGCATTTTTTTTTATTGAATCTCTAATGATTCTGTCAGCCCATCGCCATAATAATTATAATAACAATAATATATTCTTAGGAATTTTGACACAAGGCTGTGATTTTTGAAGGGGAGGGGTAAGTCGATACCATTACTTCACTGGTGCTTTGTTTTTATCGATCCTCGAGGTATTAAAGGGAAAATTTATATCGGCGGGATTACAATTCAGAACGTGAAGAACCGGAAGAAAAACCGCTTGGCACTTACCCGACGCTTTAACTATTCTGCCAGCTCCCCGCCATAATAAATAATAATAAACATCTGTGTGTGTGTGTGTGCGCGCAGACAATCCAGTGAGGTTTATGTAGTTCGTTTCCTGCCAAGGAGCTATATTTTTCTTTCTTGAATTGTTTACAAATTGATATACCTGTATTTTATTATATATATATATGTGTGTGTGTGTGTGAGAGAGAGAGAGAGATATGTGTCACAGAAATATACACGCAGGCACCAAACTTTACGGCATTCGCGTTTCGTATAAATTGCGAGTAAACGAGTGGGTGATATTATTCATGAATGTTAGATATATTTGGATAACGTCTGTATCTAAATAAACAAGCAATTAAAAAGACCCCCCTCCCCCCGGAATGCATCCTGCCAAGTTATGCTGTTTGTATTTTCTTATATCATCTCGGTCAAGTTTCGTTCGTCTCCAGCTGCCTGCTGAGGTCATTCTTTTCATTAAAGTACTTTATTTTCAATGCAGAGGTGCTGTGCACTATTTGCCGATTGTTACCTTAGCACTCCCAATGGAATAGTGATTGTTTAAATTTTTTCTCTCATTCGTGCTAAAAAAAGAGAACAAAAAAAAGGTCAAAATTCTGCCGGAGTATCGGTAACAAGTGCCCGTTGTGTAGAAACGTTAGAGCTCCGATAAAATGGCTTTTGATATTTATTCCTACTCTTTACGGTCTGAGTTCAAACCCTGCTGAGTCGAGTTCGACTTTGCCTTATATCATCGTGCGATCGATAAAATAGACTACTATTCAAGTTGTGGGGTCGATTTAATCGACTGTGTCCGTCCTCCTCTCTCCAAATTCCTAGTCTAGTACCTACATTACATTCAGTTATTGTTATTTTGTCAGGTTCTTCTTGTGTCTGAGGGACTTATGATAGCGATTCTCGTTTTGAAGCTCTCTCATGTCTATGCTATCATATATCATTTCATTCAGCTTCTTATGTAAACTCCTTCCTCGCAACTCTTTGTAATTTGCTGCCCCCCCTCCGTTACTTGTCGCCTTTGTGCTAATAATAATGAAAAGATTTGACAGAATCGTTTGAATGGCAGTGTTTGTTCCGGCTCCGACTTTGCCTTTCATCCTCCCGTTGTGAAATGGTGGTGGTGGTGGGATCAGTAAAATGAAGTACCAGCCATTTAAGTAACTTGAAGCCGATTTAATCGACTAACTTCCCCCTCCTCCGCCATATTTCTGGTCTTGTGCCTCTGCTAGAAATTATCATTCTTTATTATTGAATTATTTGATTAATATCTAATATTGATTTTTGCTGTAGAGATATAAGCTATTTTTTTTTTAAATGGGGAATGAGATGGAAAGCTTTTTTCTCGGACCAAAACGATTAAAAGGATTCCAAGCTGTGATTGAAAACTGGATCGCGAAGCCAACACATCCTTAGATGTGTCTCCATGCTCCACTTCACCATTTAGTGGTGTGTGTGTGTGTCTGCTTTTAGGTACAAATGCTTTACATTTTAAAGGAAGTGTGTTGTAGAAAGAAGTCTTATCGGCCGTCAGCAGCTCCGTTAGTGAATTGGCTTCAAACCGTGAATGAAATGTTCACGCCACCAGCACTGGAACTTCGTCTCTTACATTTTTGACTCCCTTTTTTAACTCACTGGAACTGAGACAAATTAATACGTTGAGAAGGGAGATGAGAAGATTCAGTGGCATCCAGTTTTCCTCCAGTGCACCGATGAAAGTCGAAGTAAACCGGCTCCTGCTGGGAATAGAAAAACTGGGTCTCAAGCATAGTTTATCGATCGCAATATATTATCGATACCACTTTTATCGATCACAGAAAGATGAAGAGTGAATTCGTTAGCTTACTGCTAATTTATCGGGTCCTGTTTATGTAGTTAGGTAAGAGTCGGACGAATTATATTGTTAGCGTTGCATGTTCAAATTCTGCCAATTTATCTTTCATCTTTATCCGGTCGATAAAATAAGTATCGTTAATATGCAGGAATCGATTAAATGGACAAGTCATCTCATTAATTTTGTGGCCTTCTGTCTATAACAGCAGTCATCACAGTTGTTATTCGCGACTTCAGGGCCGGAATAATTAAAAACTTACCTGTCAGATAAACTAATCGTGTGCCCCCTTCTAAATTTAAGATCTTGTGTCCGTCTCAATAGTGTTTCTATTCAAATGCATGACATTCCTGAGAATAACGTTTATTTAATCATTTCTTACCAACTCTTAAAGGTTTATTTAAAGCTTCATAGTTTGTTTTCCCTATCACAAACTCAGAAGATATTCTTTTCTACTCTAAGCACAAGGCCCGAAATTTTTGGGGAAGGTGGGGGTGGGGGCAGTTGATTAGATAAACTCCACTACGCAGCTGGTACTAAATTTATCGACCCTGAAAGGATAAAAGGCAAAGTCGACCTCGGCGGAATTTGAACTCAGAACATAAAGACAAACGAAATACCTATTTTTTTTTACCACACACAAGGGGCTAAACACAGAGAGGACAAACAAGGACAGACACACGGATTAAGTCGATTATATCGACTCCAGTGCGTAACTGGTACTTATGTAATCGACCCCGAAAGGATGAAAGGCAAAGTCGACCTCGGCGGAATTTGAACTAAGAACGTAGCGGCAGACGAAATACCGCTAAACATTTCGTCCGGAGTACTTAGCGTTTTTGCCAGCTCGTCGCCTTACAAACTCGAAAGATATTGTAAATGAACTGTGACCGTCCTTTTAATTGACTAAGGAATGTATTTTTGCTCATTTTATTTCTGCTTGTTTCCCACATTATTACAGAATTATAATTCTGAGATGAAGTTATTATTGCTCAGGGGGCGAGCTGGCAGAATCGTTAGCATGCCGGACAAAATACTTAGCGGCATTTTGTCCGTCTTTACGTTCTGAGTTCAGATTCCACCGAGGTCAGCTTTGCCTTTCATCCTTTCGAGGTCGATAAAATAGGTACCAGTAGAGTACTGGGGTCGCTTACATCGACTAGTCCCCTTCTCTAAAATTTCAGACCCTGTGCCTATGGTAGAACGGATTGTTATCATTACTTGAAAGCGGCGAGCTGGCAGAACCGCCGGGCAAAATGATTAGCGGCATTTCGTCCGTCTAAGTTCAAATTCCGCCCGGGTCGGCTTTGCCTTTCATCCTTTCGGGATCGATGAAATAAGTACCAGTTGTGCACCGGAGTCGTTTACATCGAGTTACTCCTTCCATCAAATTTCGGGCTTTGTGCCTACAACAAAAAGAATTATTATTATTACAACTGACGCACTTCATTTTGTTCTTAAAGTCTTTGTTAAAGTGTTTTGGATGTTTTTTTTTGTTTTGTTTTGTTTTTAAACATTTTGCGCGTGCGAAATCGCAGCCCACTTGACATCTGGTTTATTTATGTATTTATTCTTTAATCGTTGCATACAATATTTTAGTACATGTTATAGGCTCGTTACTATAATTCTGTCTGTTAAGCGGGATGTGATTTTGAGTGAGGAAAAGATCGATGATCGTTTTGTTGGGAAGTTTTCTACACAAGGAATGGCTGTGTGGTGAGAAGCTTGCTTCCCAACCGCATGAATCCGGGTTCAGTTCCACTGCGTGACACCTTGGGCAAGTGTCTTCTACTATTGCCCCGGCTGACCAAAGTCTTGGAAGTGGATTTGGTAGACGTCGTATATATATATATATATATATATATGATGGGCCTCTTTCAGTTTCCGTCTACTAAATCCATTCATAAGGCTTTGGTTGGCTCGAGGCTATAGTATAAGACACTTGCCCAAGGTGCCACACAGTGGGACTGAACACGGAATCATACGGTTGGGAAATGTATTTGTATTTGTGTGTGTCTGTATTTGTCCCCACCATCGCTTGACAACTGATGTTGGTGTGTTTACTTCCCCGGGGTCGATTTGTTCGACTAAAGGCGGTTCTCCAGCATGACCGCAGTCAAATGACTGAAACAAATAAAAGAATAAAGGAGTAATCATATGGTTTCGGGTTCGATTCTGTTACGTGGTTCGACCCAACCCATGGCACTTTAATTATGTAGACTGAATCTGGAAGTCAGTATGATGGATTGTATATTTGTATATGTGTTTTGCGGGCCTCACTACCAAATTTCTCAGAGTTTCCTGTTTTAGACTAGCTGCTAGCCAAATGGAAGACGTTTCTCATCGTCTTCTTAGCACCCAAGAAATCGGTGTTCAGTATTGGCTTGTGGGTTTTGGGGGCTGTGAAAAGGATTATTTTTGACGTTTTTTAATTCTACTCCGTCACTCGATACTGTGTGTGTGTGTGTGATATATGTAAGTAGTCGATGTAAATTTTGTTCTGTGCTCTGAAATTCAGGAAAGGTAACTCATATTTACAAATTTGTCAAAATCAAAGTTATGCGTAATAAGAGCCTGGAATTGACTCGAATATATGTTACTGTCGATTGAATTGAACTCCGTATATTACTGTTGACTGAATTGGGCTCAATGTATCGCAGTTGACTGAATTGGGTGCAGTATGTTAATGCCAGTTTATTAGAAAGTGGATTCACTGAGTCTGATTCTCTACAGCCGAATGTCCTTCCTTTGTTTCCAAGCAACGCAATATTTTTCTATATTTCTCACATGGCAGATTGGAAATGTCAAAATTAGTTTCTTTCAGTTTCCATCCACTCATAAGGCTTGGTGTGTTCATTTATTTATGATAATTTATGTACATAAACACGCACACATACAATTGTCTATGTGTCCTTGTTTTAATGGGGTAGTCGTAAGTGATTGTAACTGTCATACAAGTGGAGTCTGTCATTCCCAGTCTTCTGTGGACCATAGAGAAATATTACCTTGCTTGGAAACAGGCGAGGGTTGGAGATTGAAAGGGCATCTGACCCATGCCAGCTTTGAACAGTGGACATTAAACCAATGGTGATGATGTTCGTTTGATTCTACTATCTCCTGCCATTTTGTCAATCAGGGCTTCTACTAAATCTGTCAAGCCTAACAGAAGCAGAAAGCTACCCCAACAACATAGTTTGGAGGGTACTGTTTGGGCTCTGTAAGAAGTCAGTCTTAATGCTTTTTGTTATTGTTGTTTAGCGCTTTGCCAGGGATTGATCTGGCAGACCAATTATCAAAGATATTCCTCCTGTAACCATGCTCTTATTTTCTCCTTTCCAGGGTAGCTAGAATCATGTTTTCCAACATGTCCCCTTTTTTTAAAGACAGTGGTGTGGGAAAAGAGAGAAATTTGGTTGTTATTTCTGGCATGCAGAACAACCATGTAGTAGTTCTCTCATTGGCTTATTTCATCTTTCTTTGTGAGTGTGGTTGGCGTGTGAGAAAAAGAGTAATAAGAAAAATAGTTATATTGATTGTATTCGTATATCGGTAAGAAGCAGAGACTCGTGAAATAGAAGAGACAATAAGTATACAGAGACAGCTCAGACAGATGATGGGTCCATTCTTACCTGGGTCTGCTCTGGTTTAACCCTTTAGCATTTAAGCCATCCATATCTGGCCCAAATTTTCTACTTCTTTTATGTTCAAACCATCTAGATCTGGCCTCTCACACATATCCTACAATGACATCCTCAAAATAAACCATCACATCATCAAATTCTCAGAGCTACAAGATAATGCAGGATTAATTCAAAATAATGTGAATGAAAAAGCATTATATTTGACAGAGTAATCTGAACGCTAAAGGGTTAAAACTACATTGTACATCATTTTTTCCCTACGTTTTCTGGTGTGGATTGCAATTAAATTAATTTTGCTGTCTATTCAGGTTTTGTATGCAATGTTGAATGAAATGAAAATTTGTGATTTGTTTGGGTTTTGAAGAGGATTTTGTAGTGATATATTTTGATTTAAATAAGTAATTAATGTTGAATCCTGCTGTAATTACATGAGTTGTGTGTAATAGATGTTATTTTTTCAATGTAATAAATTGTCTTTTTAAACTTAAGTATGTTTTAGTATATATGTTAATACCATATTTACTCATAAGTCACACCCCTGATTAAGTGATATGTTTAGGCATTAAATTTTTTTCCTTCATAATTTTATCTCAGCCTTGTGTACAAGTTGATTCCTACTTTTTTTTTTCTAAAATCAAGTATAAAATATTGTGACGTACACATGAATTAATACAATAATTCTTAAATGTGAATTTATTTTTAAACCTGCTGAAAAACATTAACTGTCTTATTGTCTTGATACATAGAGACTCTGTTAGATAACAACAGTTCATTGATTTACCTTGTATCATCAAATATTAAGCCTTTAGTTCTCATGTTTCTGTTGGCATAGGTTTCCTTTGTTTCAATTCATCATCATCATTTGTTGTCCATGCTGGCATGGGTTAGACGGTTTCACTGGAGCTGTTGAGCTGCACCAGGTTCCAGTCTGATTTGGCATGGTTTCTACAGCTGCCCTTCCTAATGCCAACCACTCTAGGAGTGTAATGGATGCTTTTACATGTCACCAGCGTGGGTGCCATTTACATGACACCAAATAGACAATTTAGTAAATTAACTTTACAGTAATACCTCGACTACTGTGGGTATTATGCTCCAAAACTCTCCACAATAGGTGAAAATCTGCTAAGTACTGTACTGTATTTTTGTTTTTATTTTTATAAATTTGTATATATTTATCTCATTATAAATGTAAAACACCACTACACACTCGTCTCCCAAGTTTCATTTTCCTTATAGTGTGTGCGAGTCTTTATTTCCTCATCTATGGTACACTACATATTTAAAAAAAAATTATCAAAGTCTTATACAGTGCAGTACTGTACTGTATTTCTATTTATTAATTTTTAGGCATGAAAATGCTTATTTTACCACAGAAATAATTATAATCTAAAAAAATATAAATATCTATCGCTTACAGAAACCCGCGATATACTGAGGAGTCTGGGATATAAATTTACATATATTAGCCAGAAAAATCCACGATGTACTGAGAGTGTGAACCGGGATATGGCAAGGAATTACTGTATTATGAATCTGGTGCTTAGAACATAAGTTAGCATGAAAATATTAATTTAGATCACTTAAAAATTAGAAGCTTGTATCATAGAACAACAGACAATCTCAGGCAGGTTGATATCAGAAGGGTTAAAGATGTTTGTTCCTCCTTCTAAGGTTGATGTATAAAATATAATTAATACTGACTATTAAAAATATCTACAGGTAACATAATATTTACTATTTGGTGATTGTTATAAGTTGTTCATTTTCATTCCAATTCTAGACCATGTTAAAATATGTTTTGATGTAAGATACGGAAATAATTTAGAAAATTACTATTTTAAAATCTCACATGAGATATTCAGCAAATCTTTACTCCAAAGTACTGTTGCTGAAGAAATAATTTATTCTCAAACGCATGATAATGCTAATACAATAGCATGAACAGGATAAACTATCCATATGTTGCAGAAAAATTCATTACCAGCCAGCTATGAGACTTGATGTGAGTTCAAGTCTCATGGCTGGCTGGTAACAATTTTTTTTTGCAATATATGGATAGTTTATCCTGTCCATGCTATTGTATTAGCATTATCATACATTTTGCAATAAATTATTTCAGTATCTTTCAGTACATCTCAACGCTTCTAAAGTAAACTTTGTTTACTTTCATTATATTTTGATGTATTTTTTTAACCCTTTCATTACTGTATTTATTTTGAGATACTCAGTGTTTCTTTCAATTACTTTAAATATAACAAAGAATTTAGTAAAATAACTTAATTATCATTCAGGTAGTGTTAGGAACATAAATTTTGACTAACGTTTGGTGGAAGATTTTAATTCAAAACTTATGAAAACAAGACATTTGTACTACAGAGTCACAGCCAGTTTCAGCCAGGTTAGTAACAAAAGGGTTAAAAATCTGATTTCTCTGTAACCAAGTTCATTAGAGTTTCAAGTAGACATCCCTTTAGATTTAAACTGCAAGGAAATATTTGTAGGGAAACCAATTTTAAGAGAGATAGAATTAGCAGAGTGTGCCATTTACATCTTTTGTTTGCACTTATTTTCACAAAAGTTGCCTGGATAAAAATGTTATTTATAATATATATATAAGACACTTGTGAAGACCTGTTGAGGCAAGTGAAAATCAAATCAAAACAAATCAAAATAGATGAACATCAATGGAATTTGTATCTTTGTGGTGCCAGTGCCGGTGGCACGTGGCACACAAGGGGGCCGTCCGAACGTGGCCGTAGCCGGTGCCGCATCGACTGGCCTCCGTGCTGTGGGCACGTAGCAAGCACCATCCGATCGTGGCCGTTTGCCAGCCTCATCTGGCACCTGTGTCGGTGGCACATAAAAACACCATCCGAGCGTGGCCGTCTGCCAGCCTCGTCTGGCACCTGTGTCGGTGGCACATAAAAAACACCATCCGAGCGTGGCCGTTTGCCAGCCTCGTCTGGCACCTGTGTCGGTGGCACATAAAATCACCCACTACACTCTCGGAGTGGTTGGCGTTAGGAAGGGCATCCAGCTGTAGAAACACTGCCAGATCTGACTGGACTGGTGCAGCTTTCGGGCTCCCCAGACCCCAGTTGAACCGTCCAACCCATGCTAGCATGGAAAGCGGACGTTAAATGATGATGATGATAAGGAAGGGTAAGCATCTATGTTGTTTTTGTAAAGTCTACTCAGCTGAGGGGTGGGGGAAAGGAAGAAACTACAATTCATGAACTACTCTCACATCAGAAACCTCAATCACAATACTTTCAACAGAGCCTGGTCTGGTCGAGGTAGCCAAGAGGCCACCTGCTGGTGGTAACTTCCATGATCCTATTTCTAATAAATACTCTGCTTATGTGTTTCACTGAATAATTATGAAAACACAATTTGTAGGGATTGAGTAAAATTCTTAACTTCTTATTTTTAAGTTCATGCTTGGAATATAACTCTAACAAAAGTTTCTTAAATAAAATCATTATGGACGGATTTAATTTAAGTATGTGCTCATTAAAACAAGGAGTTTTGTATCATATATAACCAGGCATGGTCCCAGGTGGGGACTTGGTGTGAAAAGAGTTAAACCATTACCTCTGTTATTTTTGTCTCTATTGGACCAACTAACCTACATCATTTCATATATGCATCTTTGTGGCATGTGGTTTTATTATCAGTATTCGTCTTAGAAGCAGTCTTATTTGATATTTTTTATTCTCAATAAATGTTGTACACCTATTACCAACATTATCGTTTTATTTGCATTCACATTAAATATGTGTGCACATACCATCACCACCACTACTACCGCTACCATCAAGTAAATGTATGGTGAGCTTTATTTACATTCACATTAACTAATTGTTGCACATTCATCACCACTGCCAACACCACCTGATACATGTTCAACAATTATTTATTCACTTAAAAAGAAATGTTGTACATCCACCAATACTGCTGCTTCCTCTTCCACCAACACCAGGCACACATGTAACAATTATTTACATTACGCAATTGTTGTACCCCACCACTTCACCACCACTATTAAATAAATATGCAATAATTATTTACATTAAATAACTGTGGTGCTTTTCCCCTCACCTTACAATGCATGCACAATTATTTACATTAAATGATTCTTGTACTCCCACCACCACTATCAGATACAGCTATTATTTACATCGTTATTACTATATTCTATAACATTAATTACTCTGATCAATTCTTATATACATATTTTTTAATTTCCGTTAGCTATGTTTTATTGCCTGTCCTATATTCCGTATGAATACTTGGTGCAGCCTGTGTTTTCCATTATCTGTGGCACTGTGATACTTGTATGGTAGCAGTGATAAGTACTTAGCAAATTAAAACTGTAATTCTGTTCAGTTCCTCAGTTTGAAACTCCTTTTTTACTCACAGTATTAATATCCTTTGGGAAGTCATCAGTCTCACAGTTAAACATACATATTTTCAAAGATATCTCTTCATCAATTCACTATAATTTTTACTTTACACAGCTGATATTATGTATCTTTGATGAGAAGCATATATTCAGTGTTCTAATTAACTGATTTAATAGTTCCTTTTCATCTACCATTTTTTTAGCTTGCTTCTGAGTTTACTAGACTCATGTGTTTGGTTCTGTGTATTTGAAACTCCTTTTAACCAACTTGCTTTCACTTTGTCCAAATCAGTTGGTGCTACAGTATTTTGAACCTGCCAAGTGATGGTATATCAACAACCTTGTTTCAATAAGTTTGCAAGAATTTAAAGAGTAATTTGTTTTCTTAAATCTTATCAGGTTGTATCATCTTTAGAATTCCTTAGTATTTTGTTAGTATTGAATTTGAAGAATATTCAAACTGCTAAATTTTGGAATATTTAGAATGTTTGGAATATTTCTGGTTCTTGAATGTGTTTAGAATATTTTTGGTGCAAGGTCTACTTAATTAACCATTTAGAAATGTTCTGTCAGTAATCCTGTTTGTCTTAGGAATAAAAGTTTTATAAATAATTCAGTTATGGCACAAGAACTCTCTAGTATATAGAATACTGAAACACAAAAGGTGAAAAAATCTGAACCAAATTTTAATAGTTTATGACTAAGGTGACAACACTTTCTTGATCTTTCTCACTCTCAGATATTTGGCAACAATCCAAAACATTACATTCTTCCCTTGTCATGGCAACTGTACTTACTGAACTCTGATGAAGCAGAACTGTGTGAGGTTTACAGTTCTATAGGCACTTACTGCTCTCTCATTTTGAATTATGTAGAATTTTTTTAAGGAAAACAATGCATAGCTGTATGGTTAAGTTCACTTAGCAACCTTGTGGTTCCAAGTTCAATCCCACTCTGTAGTACTTTGAGCAAGGGCTTTCAGCTGTAGCCCTCTGACTGACCTGAGGGTCAATGTATTGAAAATGGAATTTGGTAGATGGAAGCTGTGTAGCATACAACAGTGATTTGAGTTGTGTTTCTTTATGTGAAAAAGTAAATTAGTGATTTAAAAAGCACCATTCGAGTGTGGTCATTGCCAGTGCCACCTAACTGGTCATGTGCCGGTGGCATGTGAAAAGCACCATTCGAATGTGATTGTTGCCAGTCCGCCTGACTTACTCTTGTGCTGGTGGCATGTAAAAAGCACCATTCAAGCGTAGTCACTGCCAGTACTGCCTGACTGGCCCTTGTGCTGGTGGCATGTAAAAAGCACCCACTACACTCTTGGAGCGGTTGGCGTTAGGAGGGGCATCCAACTGTAGAAACTCTGCCAGATCAGATTGGAGCCTAGTGTAGCCTTCTGGTTTGCCAGCCCTCAGTCAAACCATCCAACACATGCCAGCATGGAAAGCAGATGTTAAATGATAAGGATGATGATGATGAATTTTACAAAATAAATGCTGATGTCAATAAAATCAACTAAAAACCCTTTGGATGCTGTGTCCCAACATGGTTGCAATTTGGTGACTGAAAATAATGAAAGATAAACAATTTATTGGTTACAAATATCAGTTAATTCAGGGACCCATTATTTGTTTATAGTGTTTATATTCGAGGGGCCACTGCTGTGCTCTTCCATCCAGTTTACAAAGCTTTCAAGTGAAGGCAAGTAGTTTAGTGGTTAGGG
Organism: Octopus sinensis; assembly: GCF_006345805.1. NCBI lineage: Eukaryota > Metazoa > Mollusca > Cephalopoda > Octopoda > Octopodidae > Octopus > Octopus sinensis. Next base: position 61,903,938 of record NC_042998.1, on the reverse strand, counting down.
TATTCAGCTCATGATTGTAGGGTCGTGAGTTTGATTCCTGGTGGCATGTTGTTTCCTTCAGCAAGGCACTTTATTTCATATTGCTCCAGTCCACTCAGCTGGCAAAAATGAGTTGTACCTGTAAATTCAGAGGGCCAGTCTTGTCACATTCTGTATCACACTGAATCTGCCTGTGAACTATGACAAGGATACGGATGTCTGTGGAGTACTCAGCCACTTGTATTAAATTTCATGTGCAGGCTGTTCCATTGATTGGATCAACTGGAACCCTCATTGTTGTAACTGGTAGAGTGCCAGTTTTTTCTTTCTTTTACAATTACCAGCATCGCCTTACTGGCACTTGTGCCGGTGGTATGTGAAAAACAACATTCGAGTGAGGGCATTGCCAGTGCCGCTGGACTGGCTCCTGTGCAGGTGACATGTAAAAAACACCATTTGAGCATGGCTGTTGCCAGTACTGCCTGACTAGCGTTTGTGCTGGTAGCACGTAAAAGCACCCACTACACTCTTGGAGTGGTTGGCGTTAGGAAAGGCATCCAGCTGTAGAAACTGCCAGAACAGATTGGAGCCTGGTGCAGCTATCTGGCTCACCAGTCCCCCAGTCAAACCTATGCCAGCATGGAAAGTGAACGTTAAATGATAATGATGATGATGATGAAGGCTTTCAAGTTGATATAAGGTGGAGAGAAACATTTAAGGGGAACACACATGGTCTACTTCAGTTAGCTTCATTCATTGACGTTCAAGCTGACATGGAGTCGAGAAGAGCTCCAATCTGGTGAAGGAACTCCTGTAAGGTTTGTGTCACAATACATCCAGCCAGCAAACCAACCAAACAACATGCAAATTTATGTAGTAGAAGTAGTAAAAATGTACGTTTAATCTTGAAGTCTTTTGATTCCAATCCACCTGAGACCAGCCCTGGTTCTATGATACAAACTTTCAATTTTAAGTTTCATGTTTATGTTCCAGACCGCTGCTAGAAACAACAAGTAAATCTCTTTGGAAATCACACCATCTTAAAAAAGATGGAGATCTTGGATAATGAAATCCCAGTTATTTTATACCTTAACCCTTTAGCTTTTAGGTTACTCTGTCAAATGTTATGTTCATTTATTCTCATTGTTTTGAATTAATCCCGTATTATCTCATAACTTTGAGATTTCAGTGATGTGATTGTTTATCTTTAGAATACCATTGGAGGGTAGGCCGAGGGGCTTGATCTGGTCAGTTTGAACATATAAAACAGGTAGAATATTTGGGTCTGATATGGCTGGTTTAAGTGCAAAAGGATTAAAAATAGGATAGTCAAGATTTAACCCTTTTGGTGGCAATCTGCTTGAGGCTGCCCCTAGTTTTATGATACAAACTTCATGTCTTTGTCTAGTTTCAAATGATGCCAGTGTTGACTTCTCCAACACATTGTAATTATACAGTCAAGATCTAACACTATAACTATTTGGTTTAGCTGTATTAACATGATATCAGACTATTAGCTCATAGGTCTTAAGTTCAAATCCAGTGCAGCTCATGGCCCAAGAACTCTCTAGTATGGAGTAAACTGAAACCCAAAAGGCTAAAAAATCTGGACCAGATTTGAATAGTTTATGACTAAGGTGACAACACTTTCTTGATCTTCCTCACTCTCAGATGTTTGGCAACAATCCAAAACATTACATTCTTCATTCGTCATGGCAACTGTTCTTACTGAACTCCAATGAAACGCAGGTATATGAGGTTAACAGTTCTATAGAAACCAACTGCTCCCTCATTTTGAATTATGTAGAATTTTCTTCAGGAAAACACAATTCGTATCTGTATGGTTAGTTTATGTTTGAACAGCACTTACAATTTAATTCACTTACCTGTAAATATCAGATCATTTGGCTGTAGAAGCTGAGAAACACTTGTATACTAGCAATCTCTTTCTCATCATTATGTCTCTTTTTACTAGTTTGTATAGGGAGGGTGGGTCTCTCCAGTACAGCAACTACTGGTGTGTGTGTGTGTGTGCATGAACATCTTTTATCTTACTATTTCAGTCATTGGACTGTAACCATGCTGGAGCACCTCCTTGAAGAGTTTTAATCAAATAGATCAACCATCAATACTTATTTTTTAAGTCTGGTACTTTATCAGTTTCTGTTGCCAAACTGCTAAGTTGTGGGGATGTAAGCAAACCAACAGTGGTTATCAGTGATGGTAGGCAACAAACACAATCACAAAGATACTCACGTCGACATATTTATACATGATGAAACATGGTCTTCAAACTTTGAGCCTCACAGAGGAAATGACTAGTGACCAAGACCTTTGGTAATATGCTGCACTTGAGAAGACCTGTCAAGCCAAGTGAAATCATATTCATGGCTGATGCTGACGTCACGTAACTGGCACCTTTGCTGGTGGCACATAAAGAGTACCTTTTGAGCGTTGGGCCGCATGGAGGTAAAGTGGCCGAGTTCCTTTCGAGCATTGGGCCTCATGGAGGCAATGACCAAGACCTTTGGCATTGTCGTGCTTGAGAAGAAGACCCATCAATTGCTGTCATAGCAGATACTGGTGGCACATAAAAGCACCCATTACACTCTCAGAGTGGTTGGCTTTATGAAGGACACTCAACTGTAGAAAACCATGTCAAATCAGATTGGAGTCTGGTGCAGCCTTCCAGCTTACCTACCCTAGTCAAACTGTCCAACCCATACCGGCATGGACATCATCATCATCATCGTTTAATGTCCGTCTTCCATGCTAGCATGGGTGGGAACAGATGTTAAATGATGGTGATGGGCTTCCACACAGTTTCTGTTGACCAAATTCACTTACAAAACAAATGTTGATTTGGGGCTATAGTAGAAGGCTGACACTACTGTTGCTGCACAGTTAAACTGAACCTGAAACCACATGGTTGCAAAGTGAGCTCCTTAACCACACAGCCATGCCTGTGCTACATGTGAATGCACAGGCATGGCTGTGTGGTAAGTAGCTTGCTTATGAACCACATGGTTCCAGGTTCAGTCGTATATATGTTTGTATGTATGTATGTATATATATATATATATATATATATATATATATATATATAGCTATTAAAAAAAAATCCGTTTTGTCTGTGTGTGTCTTCTAGGATCTTGGGCATCCTCCATCCAGTTGTGCTCAAATTTGATGTGTAGATACTGACGGTATCAGGGCGTTTATAAATCTTGAAAAAATTACAAAAATCGATTCCAGGTGAGAATGCGATCGATAAAGCCATGGGAACATGCATTTGTACGCACAAGTACATCAGGTGTTGCGATGTACTTACTGGTACTTTAAACTCTTCGGCTGCATATTTGTGTGAATAAAATCATTTTTCTTTGGAATAGAGAAAAAGTCTATCTTTATTTCTTCTTTAGCTGGTGTCTCAAATTTAGGTTAAATCAATATTTCTCAAAGGGGAGGCCTATGGGACGGTTGGACAAGTTGTTTTGAGAAAATTTGGTTTAAATGTTTGGCAACTTAGCATCGTCCATTGGACGGGGGGGGGCGTTTTGCTCGTGTATATATATATATATATACACACACACACACATATATATAATGTGTGTCTCTGTTTGTTCCCCCAACATCGCTTAACAACCGATGCTGGTATGTTTACGTCCCCATCACTTAGCGCTTTGACAAGAGAGACCGATAGAATAAGTACTAGGCTTACAAAGAATAAGTCCTGGGATCAATTTGCTCGACTAAAAGCAGTGCTCCAGCATGGCCACAGTCAAATGACTGAAACAAGTAAGAGAGTATGTATGTGAATGGGATATGGGACGGACTGAGTGGGAAGTACTACCCAACATATTAGGCACAGACATAGCTGCCTGGTAAGACGTTTGCTTTCCGGCCACAATATTTCGGCTTCAGTCTCATTACATTGCACTTTGGGCAAGTGTCTTTTACTATAGCCCCAGGCTGACCAAAGCCTTGTGAGTGGATTTGGTGGATGGAAACTGAAAGAAGCCCATCTGTATATGGGTTATGTGTGTGTTACTGTCTCCTTGCTTTGTTATCACATAGTTGTAAATAGGGCTGTTGGGTCAGTCAGAAACAATTAAGAAGTAGCTGGAATTAGTCAATAAAATTATACCGACTCTGGCGCACAATCTCTTTATTCTTTAATATAAATCAGTTATAATATACAGGCCTACTCAAAGTACAAACGTATGCATATGCTTTATTTGTAGAACATAATCACTTAACACTTTGGTTACCAAACCGCCCGAAAAAAATTTTGGTTAATGTGACCAAACCCGCCCGTATTTACCTATTCACATTTAAATGATAATATCAGAGCAAATCTCTTTAGTACATTTGTGAAAACATGTGATTATACTTCGTAAACAGTTCATCTACAGTTTTGTACAATGATCGAAGTGTAATTTTAATTCCGTGAATTTTGGGAGATTTTTTTCCGAAATTTGTTCCTATTGTGTTTTCAAAATTTGTAATTCTGACAAAAAATGGATACGAATTTCATTATATCAAGCAGCGAGTCAGAATTCGAAGGCTTTTCTACTAAAGACCTTGATAAATCTAACTCTATGACTGAAAAAAAAGCACGAGGTAATTGATAATGAATCCGATGTTTCATTTTCCGAAAGTGAAAACAGTGAATCCGAGAGCTCCGACAGCAATAAAGAAAATAAATTGGCACCTGAATGGAGTTAAAATTTAAAAACTGTTTCTCTCGGTGATTTTTCTGAAGAAACTGGACCAAGCTACAGTCTTTCCCAGGAAAGTAAAGCCTTAGACTATTTCTATTTACTTTTTCGAATGAGCCTATTTGAAATCATTACGGCAGAAACGAACTGTTACGCTAAATGTAAACAAAGCGAAAGAAAGGATAGTTTGTGGTTTCCCACAACCTTAAATGAAATTAAGCCTATTTTGCCATAAATATCATTATGGGTATCAGAAAGTTACCCAGAATAACAAATTCTATAGTAAAATTTTGTTGTATACCCAATTAAATATTAGCTAATAACCCATTTTCTATAGCGATGTTTGAACAAAAATTTTAATAATTTTATATTTTGTTGAATTTACCTGTATCTACCTGCAATTAGAGTCACTTTGTGACAAAAATTATAGTATAGAATTGGTTGAGAACATTTCATTAAATTATCTTCCAAAAATCACATTAATATATTGATAAATAAAAAAGTTATAGTTTAATGAAACCAGACTAAATTTATGATTATATTAGAAATTAATTGAAACACATAAGGGGTGTATTTTGGTCAGAAATATAGTAACGAAAGGGTTAATTACATAAAGAGGAGTTGGAGTCAGAGGTGCCAGTAGTAGAGGAGTTGGAGTCAAAGTTTTTTTGTTTTGACTCCATGGCCCTGGTTGTAAATGAATGTTACCATCATGCAATTAGTGTCCTTCATTTCCAATCTTCCATCATAACATGTCTGGTCATAGAAGAATTTAATACCGGTTTTCCATGCTGGCATGGGTTGGACAGTTTGACTGAGAACTGGTAAGTTGGGAGGCTGCACCAGGTTCTGATGTGGCGTGGTTTCTACAGTTGGATGCCCTTCCTAATGCCAACCACTCCGAGAGTGTACAGGGTGCTTATTACCTCTCACTGGCATGGGTGCCATTTACAAAACACTGGCATTGACCACAACAGTGATTTCACTTGGCTGAAACAGGTACGGGTTGGTGACAGGATAGGTATCCGCCAAGGAAAAATCCGTTTCAAAAAATTTTGTTCAACCTATTGGAGCATGGAAAAGTGGATGCTGAATGATGATGGCATATATCATCATGATCATTTAATGTCTGTTTTCCATGCTGGCATGGATTGGACGGTTTGATTGAGAATTGGTAAGTTGGGGAGCTGCACCAGGTTCTGATGTGGCGTGGTTTCTACAGCTGGATGCCCTTCCTAATGCCAACCACTCCATGAGTGTACTGAGTGCTTATTACATGCCACTGGCATGGGTGCTATTTACAAAACACTGGCATCGGCCACAGCTATAACTTCTCTTGGTTTGACAGGTTTCTCAAGCACGGTATATTGTCAAAGGTCTTGGACACTTATCACTGCCTCTGTGAGGCCCAAAGTTTGAAGGGTGCTTTTTAGGTGTCACCAGCATGGGTGCTAGATATGTGACACTAGCATTGGCCACAACAACGATTTCACTTGGCATGACAGGTCTTCTAAAACACAGCATATTGCTCAATGTTTGAAGGATACTTTCTACGTGTCACTGGCACGAGTGCCAGTTACACAACACTGTTATTGGCCATGACTGCAATTTCACTTGGCTTGATGTGTCTTCTCCAGCAAGGCATGTCATTAAAGGTCTCACTTGTCATTGCCTCCATGAGGCCCAATGGTTGAAGATCATGTGTGTGTATATTTGTGTCTCCTTGTCTCGGCATCACATGGTTAATGTAAATGAATGTCATTCATTTGTAATATTTAATGGAAACATGTCGGGCTATAGGGAAATATTACCTTGCTTGGAAACGGGTATGGATTGGTGACAGAATGAGCATTCAGCCATAGTAAAATCTGCCTCACTAAACTCTGGCCAACCCATGTAAACTATGACAATGTATATGTAATGTGTATGAGTGTTTCTGCATTTGTGCATATATATGTATCTCTGTATATATACATAAATGTATTGCTCATACAATATGAAATGAAATGAGAGTATGAGGTTCAGCTCTGCAGTAGCTATCATGCACTTTACTGCACACATGCACACATGTTGTCTATCAGAGATTGTTTTACCAAATTTTCTATTCCATATTCTGTTGCAATCAATCCAAAATACGATGATAGTGATGCTGATGCAAATTTGTAACAGATTACTCATGTCGTTATATAAGCTCTAGTTATTAACTAGATAAGACTACAAGGGAAGGATTTGTAGGTTTTCTTCATGGGATTGGAGTTAAAAAGAATAATTTTTTTTTTATCTTTCACTGCTTGCTTCACAATCTAAACTGTGTTTGTTTTATCTATAAATGTTATTTCTCTTTCCATTCATATTTTTTTTTCTGGATTTCCTCCTACAACATGCAGGCACAAATACATATAAATGCAGCAACAAATACATGTGTATGTGCATGTGGTGTATATACATATACACATACATGCACACATATGCAAACGTACATTTGTACATGATTCCATATATATAATTCATTTGTTTGCCTCTCCATATTCAATAATACATATGCTTTCAATACAAAGATAACGTTATATTACAAAACGAAAAAAAAAATGCACATTGCTGATATCTGCATCAGTAAAAGTTCAGTTTCTGGTGGTTATCAGATGTTGATGTTTGTTTACTATCTATGAAATTCATCTGTGTATTACAGTTCTAGTGTGTCTGTGTATATATATATATATATATACACACACAAATATATATATTTATAGATCATCATCATATATTTACACACACACACACACACACACACACTTGCTTGTTTATATAGTGAAATTTAAAAAGTCAAAGCCTCACTGTGAGAAAAATAAGAATGTACTCACATTTCTTTCTACACACAAAACACTATATATATATGTGTGTATTTGAGCGAGGCCGTTGCCAGTGTCGCTGGACTGGCTTCTGTGCAGGTGGCACATAAAAAGCACCATTTGAGCATGGCCTTTTCCAGTACTGCCTGACTGGCTCTTGTGCCAGTGGCACGTAAAAGCACCCTCTACACTCTCAGAGTGGTTTGCATTAGGAAGGGCATCCAACTGTAGAAACTCAGCCAGATCAGATTGGAGTCTGGTGCAACCATCTGGTTCGCCAGGCTTCAGACAAATCGTCCAACTTATACTAGCATGGAAAGTGGACGTTAAACAATGATGATGATGTGTGTGTGTACACACCACAACAAAAAGAGGTATAAGTTTCCTGACATTGTTTTAACAAAATTGTTGACAGCTTCTTAGGGAAAACATAACTGGTTTACTTCCCTAGTTAAGGCAGTCATAAATTAGGCTAGCGCCATAGTGGGCAGCCTAATTTATAGCAAGATTTTGTAATATTTAAATTTATTTCATTTTTTACTCATTCATGCTGTGGTGTTCAAAAAATAGATATCAAGCATTGATGAGCTGTCTAAAGCACAAATATGTAAATTAGGCTCTCCGCTCTGATGGTAACTGAATATTCTATGCTACTGATTGAGGGGAGGGGATTATATATGTGTTTGAGGAGTGGTTAGCAAATCATGAAGCTATCAATAGGCTCCCCACACTTTCCCATACATCAAAAGCACATTTTGAACTGGAAGGCTTTGTCTATTACATTGATGCCAGTACTTGATTTGTACTTTAGTATATTGACCTTGAAAAGTAAAGGATGAAAGATAAAGTTGATCTTGACAGGATTTGAACTTGTTATGTAAAGAGCTGGAATAAGATTATTGATCAGTAATACATTATAATACTGTTAACAGATTTTTGATCACTCGAGTTTTCAAAAAAATCATCATCATCGTTCAGTGTCCATTTTTCTATGCTTGTGTGGGTCAGCTGGATGCCTTTCCAGTCACCAACCTTCACTTTTTTCCAAGGAAGGTGATATTTCCCATGGTCAGACATCTTTTTCATGGAAAACCGACAGCAAACATCACTTGTATGATGGTGCTACTCATTCACAACCATACTTGAGTTTCCATCTAGTTAATCTGCTTATGAGGCTTCAGTGGGCCCAGGGCTTATAGTTGAAGACACTTTTGAGTATGCCATGCAATGGGACTGAACCCAAAACCACATGATTGATGCCATCATCATTATTTACTGTCCATTTTCCATGTTGGATGGTTTGACAGGAGCTGGCAAGCTGGATGCCCTTCCTAATGCCATCCACTTTACAGTGTGTCCTTGGTGCTTTTTTTACATGGCACAGGTCTGCTGAAGTGGGTAAAACATCAGACAGAATGCTTTATTTCCCTTTGCATCATGGTTATTGTTTTGCCCTTCACCTGTTGAATTAATGTTAACATATACAGTTTAGTAAATATTAAGGAAACCAATTAGAAATAATTGTTTTTATTTCTTTATTGCCTACACGGGGACAAACAAGGAGAGACAAAGGGATTAAGTCGATTAGATCAACTCCAGTATGTAACTGGTACTTATTTAATCGACACCGAAAGGATGAAAGGCAAAGTCGACCTTGGCAGAATTTGGACTCAGAACGTAAAGACAGACAAAATACCGCTAAGCATTTTGCTTGGCTTGCTAACGATTCTTCCAGCTTGCCACCTATATGTTATGAGGCTAAATCGATATTAATCAGTCCTAGCCTAATATTGTTTTGATTCTTTTGGCAAGTTTAAGAGATACCATTGGCAAAGTAGAGATTTGACTGTACTTGTTGATAGAGAATCTCTAAGTAAATCTAGAATATTTGACATTGGTTGGCAAAGAGAAATAGAAAAGTCTAGAGAATAAATAACTCAGAAATAGTTCAATTCGATGTTTCTGAGATGAGGAATTTACATTAAGGAAATAATACTGTTTATATTAGTCAAACGGGTGTCCTTGTCTTGATTGTTGCTTCCACTAGGTTTCAGCTGTTGTATGCTCCAGCCTTCTTCAGGTGTCTCATGTTGAACCTGGTTGTTGTATTGCAACCGAGTTTGACACTAGACACCAGTTCAACTAATGAACTAGTGTACTTAATCAGAAGTAGTGCGTGCTTTGATATAATAAAATGAGCTTATAATAAGACAGAAACCTGTCTGGGTTTGTCTCCCATACTTAAAGATGTAATTAAAATATTATCAGTAACTAATGTTTTTATTCTCTTACTGTATAATTATTTCATCATTATATTGCTCCACATATTTGTTTAGTTTTGTTAACAACTGCATAAAGTATAAAGAAAAAGGGTAAAGATTTTTTATTATAACCATCACCATACACCTATTTTCCTTGCTGGCATGAGTTGGATGGTTCAACAGGAATTGATGAACCAGAAGACTGTGCAGAGCCCCTATTTCTGTTTTGGCATAGTTTCTGTAGCTGGGAACCCTTTTTAATGTCAGCCACACTAAAGGGGACTTCAGATAATTAAGATGATAAGGTACCAAAGCATGCTATCAATGTATAAAAGAGAATATGGACAGAGGATCAGGGAGGAAGTAGAGGAAGAGTAATTTATGTGAATAAATTCTAAAAATGCTTATATTGTATTATAATTTCTCTGTTGTGTTTTCTAGGTGAAAGAAATTGAAAAACGAGATGCATGTCTCACATCTAAAGAACAGATTGATCGTCTTACAAGACCAGGATCCACATATTTTAACTTGAATCCTTTTGATGTAAGTTTACATTTTCTCACTTCATTTGACTATTTTATTTTTAAAAAATGAATGGAAAATTAATCAAGTTAACCACTAAGAAGATTCACAGTAAAATTAGTTATTTTACTGTAATTAAGGGAAAAACCTGATGCGTGAGGTGAGCCCTTCTGTGATCTCTCCTTTTCTTCATTGCAAACTAATTCATTCTTACTTTGTGAATTTTGTTTTTATTATTTACCAACACAGGTCCTCCCTAGTTTTCCTCTCTGACCCAAGTATACTATCAGTTATGTTCAAACCAGGCCGATCCAGCGTCTCACACCTACTCTACAATGTCATTCTAAAAATAAATAATCACATCATTGAAATCTTGAAGCTATGAGATAATGTATGATTAATTGAAAACAATGCAAATAGATAAGCATTACATTTGATGGAGTAATCTGAATGGGTTAAACAATGGTAATATATCCATTAATGATTTGACAGTATTTGTGTGTGTATTTTATTTTTAGCTCTAAGGCTATATAAATGTCTCAAAAAGTGGTGAGCTGGCAGAAATGTTTCCTGGGCGAAATGCTTAGCGGTATTTTGTCTGTCTTTACATTCTGAGTTCAAATTCTGCCAAGGTTGACTTTGCCTTTCATCCTTTTGGGGGTCGATAAATTAAGTACCAGTTGCATACTGGGGTCGATCTATTCGACTGGCCTCCTCCCGCAAAATTTCAGGCCTTGTGCCTAGAATAGAAAAGAATATATAAATGTCTCAAAGTTTGAGAGTTTTGTGCATGGCACTTGACAAATGCAATGCACTACAGCAAGAAACTTGTTCTTCTCTGGCCCTTTCTCTTATACCTTACCCCTAATCCTACTAGCCTAAAGTTTCTCCTCCCCACTAGAGGTTCATAGTTTTGCAAGCTGCTTGGTGGCCACACTAACACTGGCACCACAAAAGAGCCCCCCACTTTAAAGTAGTTGGAGTTAGGAAGGGCATCCAGTCATAGGAACTATACCAAAGCAGACACTAGGGGCACAATGCAGTCCCTTGGGCCTTATGGATCCTGTCACACTGTCCAATCCATGCCAGCATGGAACATGGATGCTAAATGATGATGATGATGATAAGTCTCGTTTCTCAAAAGAATAACTGTTTGAAGTCTGCTTTCCACACTGACATGGGTTGGAATGTTTGACAAGATCCAATGGGTTGGAAGGCCATCTTTGGCTCTTCCAACATCTCAGTTTCAGCATAGTTTTTACAGATGGATGCCCTTTCTCAAGCCGTTCACTTTAGAGAATGTATTGGGTGCATTTTTTTCATGGCACCAACATTGTGGGGGTTTTCTTACCCTCAGCAACACTAAAGTGTCCTCTTGGTCACGTGTTATGTCTGCTCAGTTTGGCAACAACTTTACAATGTATTGAGTGCTTTTTTTAACTTAGCACCTATGTTAGTGAAGTTCTCTTGGAACTCACACAACTAAAGAACCCTCATAGCTAAAAGGGAGAACAGGAGAGACTGAGGACTTCAGGTGAGATGTTGAGGGAACAGACATTGTTGTGAAAAGGTGGTAGCATAGAGAGTTAGAGGAAACTTTTGGCCGGGAGTAGTGGAAGGAAGAGAGGAAAAGGGAGAGAAAGAGTAGATTAGAGAGAGAGAGGACAGGGATCAGGATGATGGTATAAGTTGAGTAGGACTGATTCAGTGTTATCCCCTGTTATAAGAGTGAATATGGCTGGGTTATTTGGGCAGAGTGGTGCATGACAGAAAGATAGAGATGAGGGTAATGGAGAGGGTGTCACTGAAAGAAAGAGGTGTGTGAAGTCGAGAAGTGAAAGAGAGGTGGGGTTGGGGTTGAGAGAAGGACATGTGATGTAGGTGGGTGGTGATGAGGTGATAAAGAAGTTGTGGAGAGAGGACAGTGGGAGCCAGAGAGGTGAGGGGGTGGAGTAGTGGATGACTGTATTGAGAGCAGTGAGAGAGAGTCAGAAGGGTATCATAGATATTGGGGTGAGATAGGGGAGAGGATGAGTACAGCTTCTACTTATAGCATTCTCATTTACTTGGTGTGTGTGTGTGTGTGTTTATGGTTGGGAGTACCAGACAAATCTCTGGAGGTTCAGTATAATTGGTTAAAATGCTCCATGAGAATCTATAGCCTGGATACAAGGGCTGTATGTTTTTTATTAGTCCATTGTAGATGTTCTCTTCTACAACTTCAGACAATACATTCAACACATCCATCGAACCATTGACTGCTTCAGCCTTCAGCAGTGCAAGACTTGTTCTTTGCTCTCTTAGAACAATAATGTGTTTGCCTGGGCTTACTACTTTTAATAAAACACTCTAAGGCAATGACTGAAACCAATAAAGTAATAGATACAAGCTATCTACATCATGTAGTTTCATGACTTTTAAAATAACCGCCCACATGAACAAGCTGTACCTTATGTTCCTAAGGATCAAGTTAAATCTCAGATGACACTTATTACAGATTTTTTTCTGGTCTATACAATGCACTATATATAATTCCCCCATTTGTGTTCCATAGACTCTATACACCTCTCCTACATTGTGTTCTGCACAATAGGCTATACACATCTCTTCTTTATATATGGCCCATAAAATGGACTCTATACACTTCCCCTACATTTTTGTTCTATACAATGGACTGCATACATATCTATGTTTGTGCTCTATACAAATCCACTGTACATTTGCAGTCTAGACAACCTACTACATCCATCCATCCATCCTTCCTTCCTTCATTCATTCATTCATTCATTCATTCATTAATTCATTCTTTCTCCACACAATCAAATATGTACATCTTTTCTGCATTATATACTCTCTCTACTCTCTGTAAAGGTTCTCTGGTCCTGTTGTTTATATTGGTGAATTTATATCCTCATATTTGCTGCCAATCACCACCACAATCATCATCATCACCACCATTTCATATCTGTTTTCCATACTAGCAAGGGTTGGAAGGGTTGACAGGAGCTGGCAAGCCAGAGAACTGTACCAGGTTCCAATTGTCTGTTTTGACAAGTTTTCTACTGCTGGAAAACTTTGTATGCCAACCACGTGATAGAATGTACTGGGCGTATTTTTTTTATATATATAGAATGTACTAGGTGTTGTTTTTATATATATACATTTTCTTAACTCTGAATAATGAACGACAATTTCCTGCAGTTCCATAATCAAGATCTGCTAATTCAGTGTTTTTGACAATTGTTTTAGTGTGATTCCTACACCAAAAAGATTACAAAACTGATACTTAAATGCAGGGCCGAAACAAACTTTGTCTCCAACTCTGACTCCTCTTTTCGTAATCGTGGTCCACATATCTCATAAAGCATATGCATACGCATGTACTTTGAGTAGGCTTGTATGTTATAACTAATTTATATAAAAGAATAAAGATATTGTGAGTCGGAGTCAGTATAGTTTTATCGACTCTGGCTCCAGCTACCCCTTAATTGTTTCTGATCCGACTCCACGACTCCGATTCCACAGCTTTTCTTAAATGTCTCTCAGTTTTCCCAGTTTTGAACCAAGTCCAGTTTTTAACCATTATTGTCAATTTGGCTTCAACTTCTACCATCACATGATATATATCGCAATGTTAATGCTTTGTATACTTCAATATTTGTTGTTATTTTATGTTGTTTTGTTCTCTTTTTTCAGGTTCTTCAAATTGACCCTGATATGCCTATGCCTGAAGTAAAGAAAAAATACAGACAGGTAGTCAAGGAGATCCTTACAATTTTTTAATTTTGGGGTTGTGAGGATGAATCTGTTAGAGATGAAGAGAAACTAGATTAAATGTTGTATGAGGCTGCATAGTTAAGAAAATTGCTTCCCAATGATGTAGCTTTCGGTTCAGTGTCACTGTAAAGCTTCTTGGGCCAGTGTCTTCTGCTATAGCTCCTGTCCAACAAAAGCCTCATGAATGGATTTGTAGATGGAAATTGAAAGAAGCCTATTCTGTGTTTATAAATACATATACATGTATGTATGTATGTATGTATGTGTGTGTGTGTATATGTAATGTATGTATGTGTGAATGTTTGTGTGCCTCTATCATCACATGAGGATTGTAAATGAGCATCATTATCATAAGAGTGATGTTGTTCATTTCCAGTCTTCCATGAAAAACGTGTGGCCTGGGAAAATGTCACCTTACTTGGAAATAGATGTGTGCTGATGACTGGAAGTGCATCTGGCTGCATAAAATATGCATTTATGAAAGTTTGTGTGACTCCTGCATGCATTAAAGAATGGACATTAAATGATGATAGTGGTAACGTGCATCTTTGTGCCTAGGCACCACACATTTACATTATGACATGTATGTATCCTATCATGACCCGTCTTTTCGTTGGATGTCCATTCGTCCACGTCTTTTGGCACGGCATCTTTTTGTCTGATGATTTTTTCTGTTCAACAACTTTTTGTCTAATTTTAAATAAATGTTAAATAGGCGCAGGAGTGGCTGTGTGGTAAGTAGCTTACTTACCAACCACATGGTCCAACCACACAGATCTCACTGTTTGGCACCTTGGGCAAGTGACTTCTATTATAGCCTCAGGCCGACCAAAGCCTTCTGAGTGGATTTGGTAGTCATGTATATATATGTATGTATGTGTGTGTGTGTGTATATGTGTTTGTGTTTGTCCCCCCAACATCGCTTGACAACCGATGCTGGTGTGTTTATGTCCCTGTAACATAGCAGTTTGGCAAAAGAGACCGATAGAATAAGTACTAGGCTTACAAAGAATGAGCTCTGGGGTCAATTTGCTCGACTAAAGGCGGTGCTCCAGCATGGCTGCAGTCAAATGACTGAAACAAGTAAAAGAATAAAAGAACTCTTTAGAAAACAAAGTGAACATCAAAATCAAATAATCATTGAAAATTTTATTGATATGATTTATCGTTGAATGAAAAAAAATCATCGGTGAAAAAGATGTCAGTCTCAAAGATGTGGCCGAAAAGACATTTGATGAAGTTACGTCGGATGAAAAGACATTGCAGCTATCCCATTTGTGCTTTGTCTCTGGATCCAAGAGAGAGGTTTGGTGAGAGAAAGAGACTGGTAGACTAAATATCAAACTTCAAAATTAGGTACAGAGGTTGATTTAATTGAGGAAACCCTTCCTTTCTTTTAATGACTGAAATCAATAAAAGTCATATGTATACAGGTTGTTGTGAAGGCACATGGCTCAGTGGTTAGAGCATTGAGCTTACGAGCATGAGGTTGTGAGTTCGAATCCTGGTCCGGGCTACGTGCTGTGTTCTTGAGCAAGACACTTTATTTCACATTACTCCAGTTCACTCAGCTGTAGAAATGAGTTGCGACGTCGCAGGTGCCAGCTGCATTGGCACTTGCTTTTCCCTTGGATAACACTGGTGGCGTGGAGAGGGGAGGCTGGTATGCATGGGTGACTGCTGGTTTTCCATAAAGAACCTTGCCCAGACTTGTGCCTGGGAGGGTAACTTTCTAAGTGCAATCCCATGGTCAGTCATGACTGAAGGGGGTCTCAGCATGTCGACTTATGACCTATCTGGCTTACAACCAATCAACTTTACAATGATTGGCGTACCAGCTCCTGGCAGCAATAATAAGTAGTCCAGTTGAAATCTGATAGGTTTAATTTCTTAGAAATTAACCTGTCTACGGATGATGTCAGCCAACAAACGCTTCCCCTAGGTTTGGTTATCGATTCCCACTGTGTTGGATGACTATCCTGTTGTGGAAACATTGAGGCAACCTTGTATTTGTTTATAAGATGACTGCTTGAGACTCTGAAACTTTTGACTAACGACAGTATAGTAGTATAATACAGAATACTGTGTGTGACTTCTACCTGAGAATTTACCTTAAGAAAGCTATGTAGGCTGACCTACAACCAGTAGTCGGAACCAATGGTGGTTATAAGTTGATGACGACCTGTATATACATACGCATATGTTAAACAGACATAAAAGACTCACTGACTTTCCTGGTAAGCCACAATACAAAGTTGTCCAATTGCCAATTAGTGATCAACACCCATGCCACTGTTCATTAGCCATTGTGTGTAGATTTATACAATGGTTGATGAGCAGTGGTACAAGTATTGATTCCTTGATGAGCAGCTGGAAAGCTTTGTTTTTAAGGTTTGTCATGAAACTCAGTATTTCTGTGTGTGAGTTTTCCATTTTTATATAATATTTTACATATATTTTTCTATTTCAACGATATTGAGGTCTGCTTTGTTTGTAGTTACACACATGCTTTATCATTGTATATATATATATGTATACATATCATACAAAAGTTTAGACATTTACATATTTATAAATATATATAGCACTTATACATGTATGTGTATCTCAAGTATGTTTCATTTGTATTTTTGCTAGATGTCCATATTGGTGCATCCAGATAAAAATCAGCAGGATAAAGAAAGAGCACAAATATCATTTGAAGGTAGATATTTTGTTAATCAAGATTATGTTTTAAGTTATTGATTATTTAGCTATCATTCATACTTATCGTATTTGATAGCACATAAGACATACTTTCTTGCAGACAAAAAAAGGTCTGAAATGTTCACCCTGGGTCCTATATACAGAGTAGGGCAGAGAGGACGGACGTTTTTGAAAAATCCACAAACTCATTAATTTTAGCTGCAA
Source organism: Octopus sinensis (assembly GCF_006345805.1). Classification (NCBI taxonomy): domain Eukaryota; kingdom Metazoa; phylum Mollusca; class Cephalopoda; order Octopoda; family Octopodidae; genus Octopus; species Octopus sinensis. Next base: position 61,886,922 of record NC_042998.1, on the reverse strand, counting down.
ACAAATTTTATTGACATCAATGTGTTCGAATTGAATTAGCATTTGTCAAAATCAAGTGTGGAAAACAACATATATCATGTAGTGTCCGTTTTCATTGATGCATTTCTTTTTTACTCTAGACACAAAGCCTGAAATTTTGTGGGAGGGACCCAGTTGATTAGATCGACTCCAGTATGCAACTGGTTCTTAATATATTGACCCAGAAAGGGTGAAAGGCAAAGTTAACCTTGGCAGAATTTGAACTAAGAGCATAAAGACAGATGAAATACTGCTAAGCCTTTTGCCCAGCATGCTAACAATTCTGCCAGCTTGCCGCCTTTCATGGATGTATTTCTGAAGGCGTTCTTGGTCCATACCATTTGTGGCGCCACCACCGGTCTCCTATTCATTAGTGTACCTCGTGTATGAAGTGCATTCATCCATCGCAAGATTGTGTTATGGGTGGGAACAGCCTGATTTTGGTGAATGTTGAAGTGGCACCAAAACTCATACTGAACTACTGTGACAGACTTGTTTTTCTTCACATAACTGTCGTAGGTAAACACGCAATGCTTTATCGTCCACAGCGCCATGGCTTTACCTGAAAAGAAAAAAATATACTAAGACACCATGGGCCGAATGGTACCTGTCAGACATATGTCCGTCCCCCTGGGGCTGATTAATAGCCATTTTAAAAATGTCCTTCCTCTTTGCCCCACCCTGTACAAAATTGGGCCTCCCATGTGCTTTAATGCACTAAAAACGTTTTTTCCTGAATATGTACTGCTGAAATTGTGGTGAGTCTTTTATGCCATCAAATACAGTATTTATATTTAGTTGTTTGAATGTTAACACTTTTTATGTTATAGACCTGACCGTCTCAAATTATTGTCTGTCTAATTTGTCTCTAGTTTGTCTTTGTTTCAGCTTTACTCTTCTTACATTATTTACATTTGACGGATATTTGTCCTCATCTTGTTTGTTGTTAACATAACATTTCGGCTGATGTAATCTCCAGCCTTCATCAGGTGTCCTGGGGGAATTTTGAACCTGGGCTCTCATTCCTAAGGTATTTTTCCGATGTTATTATATTTATTATTATTATTATTAAGGTTACTGCCTGGAATCAAACTTGGAATCTTGGGTTAATAGCCCATGCTCTTAACCACTACGCCATATGTCCGTGTTCAATTCCAGGCAGTGACCTGAATAATAATAATAATAATAATACCTTAGGAATGAGAACCAGGGTTCAAAATTTCCACAGGACACCTGATGAAGGCTGGAGGGTAAATCAGCTGAAACGTGTTAACAACAAAGAAGATGGAGATAAATATCCATCAAATGTAAATAATTCCTCATCTCTCAAATATAGAATTGTATTCACTCTTCTTATTCTGAGATAAGAGTCATATAGTCATGTGATATCAATTGAATTTTGAACTATTACATCTTGTTTCATGCATTACAACTTTTCAAGGTACATATATATTCATCATCATCATGGCTCAGCAGTTAGAGCGTTGAGCTTATGACTGAGGTTGCGAGTTTGATTCCTGGACTGGGCTGCATGTTGTGTTCTTGAGCAAGACACTTTATTTCATATTGCTCTAGTTAACTCAGCTGTAGAAATAAGTTGCAACGTCACTGGTCCCGAGATGTATCGGACCTTGCTTTTCCCTTGGATGACACTGGTGGCATGGATGATACTGGTATGCATGGGCAACTGCTGGTCTTCCATAAAACAACCTTGCCTGGACTTGTGCCTCAGAGGGTAACTTTCAAGGTGCAGTCCCATGGTCATTCATGACTGAAGGGGTCACCCATCATCATTATCATCATCATCATCATGTGTTTGTCTTCCCATTCTGGCATGGGTGGGATGGTTTGACAGGATTCAATAAGCTAGAGAACTGCATTGAGCTCCAGTGTCTATTTTGGCACAGTGAAGGCACATAGCTTAATGGTTAGGGTACTTGGCTCACAATTGTAAGGTCATGAGTTCAGTTCCTGGCAGTACAATGTGTTCTTGAGCAAGACACTTTACTTCACATTGCTCTAGTCCACTCAGCTAGCAAAGATGAGTTGTACCTGTGTTACAAACAGCCAGTCTTGTCTCATTCCTTGTCATGCTGAATCATCCTGTGAGGTTTATGTCAAAGGTATGTGTATCTGTGGGGTACTGAGCAATCTGCATGCTAATTTCTTGAGCAGGCTGTTCCATTGATCAGATCATCCGAAACCCCTGCTGTTGTAACTGAAAGAGTACCAGTTTTTTTTAATTTTTTATTTCTACTTCAGCATAGTTTCTATAGCTGGATGCTCTTCCTAACATCAACCACTTTATTGACTGTAGGAGATACTTTTTTTTCTCATGACTTTGGCACTAGTAAGGTCACCGAATAACTTGCAAAGCAAAGAAAAAGATTTAATTTAGTAGTTTTGTAGTAGAGAGAGCAAGAATTGCAGGTAATGAAATAACTTCACTTTAGGAATCCAGATGAATAGTAAAACTAGATGCTAAAATAACAAGCTGTGCTTTAGAATCAAAAATATGTTGCTTCAAGTCATTTAGTGGAATTTTAAAATATGATCATGTTAGTAGTCCCACCCATGGGACTACTAGCATGGAAGGCTGACGATGATGATCTCAAGACATTGAATGAAAATATAGTGTGAGAGCATAAGCCACAACTTAGTTTCTTATCTATAAACTATTTACTACAGGCTGAAAGAAAGCAATGTCTTCATAAAAAGAGACCTTTCTCAGGGAAATCTTAAATGATTTAAGTCTAAATTTTAAAATGTCAAGAAGGATTTTAATTACAATGTTTCTTAGCACGATGCAGCTTTGTTTCTTTGTTAGAAGCCAGCTCCTTATTCATTGGAAGAATTCTTATAATTAGAAAGGAAAGATGGTATACATACTGGATAGGTACTCTGAGTCTATGTGACTGAAATGTAACTGGAATAGTTTACTAAATGGAAACTAGAAAGAGAAACACTTGTCATATCAGCAGAAATTTATCCTGTGTGTATATCCTGCTATCTAGAAGATAATAACACTATTGACTGAGAGAGTTGTCCCTCCTGAACCTGTGCCAGATAGATCACATTTCTTTGCATTCAGGAACGGAAGATAATATCTGATTAATAAGAGAGACAATGACACTTAAAAATTTTGTGTTGATAAAAAATGTTGAATGTACCATATTGGTGTGGAAGATATCACCCATATCAGTAGATCATCATCATCATCATTTGACGTCTGTTTCCATTGCTGGAATGGGTTAGATGGTTTGACAGGAGATGGTAAGGCCAAGGGCTGCACCAGTTTCCATAATCTTTTTTGGCATGGTTTCTACAGCTGAATGGCATTCCTAAATGCCAACTACTTTACAGAGTGTACTGGGTGTTTTTCACGTGGCACCCATACCTGTGTTTTTTATGTAGCACCAGCTTCAACACCAATGCTTTTTATATTATACATTGGATTTAGGATATCAATTCTGTTGTGGTGGGCAAGTCTTGTTTATTACAACAATGCACCACATATATGTCAATGAATGTCAACAAGAGACTATCTTACCATGAGACCTGCTATTCTTGTCAAACATATTTATGAAGCTATTTGCAGACAGGATTGTCCTGATATTCCTACCAAAGATACACCATAACTAAAATGTATCTATACCTTTTGAAATAAGGAAAACTAGAGGAACATTTCATTAAAAACAGTAACCCCATGTAAACACAACGTTATTGTTCTAAGGGGCAAAGAACAAAAGTCTTGCACTGTGGAAGGCTGAAGCAGTCAATGGTTTGATGGATGTGAATATATTGTCTGAAATTGTAGACGAGAACATCTACAGTAGATTAATAAAAAACATACAGCTCTTGTATCCAGACTATAGATTCTCATTTGCATTCACTATACCATTCATCATCTGAGGCAAGATCACCTCCTCCAATGCCCCCTCCCCTCTCAAAGGATCTTTGTTTTGCCAGTTACTTGGTGACCCTGCCAGTGCTGATGACACATAAAAAGCATCTAGTCCACAATGTAAAGTGGTTGGCATTTGGAAGGGTATCCAGCTGTAAAAACCTTGCCAAAACTGACCTTGGCTGTGCTTGTAAAAAGCACTCAGTCCACTCTGCTTGGTGGTTGGTGTTAAGAGGGGCATCCAGCCATAAAAGCCCTGCCAGAACAGACACAGAAGTCTGGTGCAGGCTCCTGCCTGGCCAGCTCCTGTCAAACTGTCCAGTTCATGCCAGCATGGAAGGCAGACATTAACCCTTTCATTACCAACCTGGCCGAAACTAGTTCTGGCTCTGAGTACAAATGTCTTGTTTTCATAAGTTTTGAACTAAAATCTTCTACCAAACCTTAGTCAATTTATGTTCCTAATACTAGCTGAATGATAACTGAGTTATTTTACTAAATTCTTTGTTATATTTTAAGTAATTGAAAGAAACACAGAGCATCTCAAAATAAATGCAGTAACGAAAGGGTTAAACAATGATGATGATGATGATGTGTTAGGCTATGTAATGACTTGTTTCCATAAAAGCCACAAAATACTGGGTATTTCCAAGAAAACAAAGTAAATTGATCCACATCCTTCAAAACCTCTCAGTTTACTCTCCAGGGAACCTTTGTACAAAATTGCAAAGATTCTCTGAGTTGCCTGAAATGATTATATGCACACACATACACGCGTTCACTATAGTAACTAAACACATATTTGTGTACGAATGAGACATACATACCCATTATATGGGTACACTTATATCCACACACATATACCTAGTCAGTCCACCTGTACATACCTTCCTTCTTGTGAAACTTGTGAAGACCTGTTGAGGCAAGTGAAAATCAAAATCAAAACAAATCAAAATAGATGAACATCAATGGAATTTGTATCTTTGTGGTACCAGTGCCGGTGGCACACAAGAATCCATCCGAACGTGGCCGTAGTCAGTACCGCTTGTGGTACCAGTGCCGGTGGCACACAAGAATCCATCCGAACGTGGCCGTAGTCAGTACCGCATCACTGGCCATCGTGCTGTGGGCACATAACAAACACCATCCGGTCGTGGCCGTTCGCCAGCCTCATCTAGCACCTGTGTCGGTGGCACATAAAAACACCATCCGAAGACCCGGCAAGACTAGTCAGGCCATAACCATGGCCCCTACCTGGACGTAGTCAGTCCACCTGTGCATACCTTCCTCCTTGTGATACTTGTGAAGGCCTGTTGAGGCAAGTGAAAATCAAAATCAAAATCAAAATCAAAACAAATCAAAATAGATGAACATCAATGGAATTTGTATCTTTGTGGTACCAGTGCCGGTGGCACACAAGAGAAAACCATCCAAAAGTGGCCGTAGCCAGTACCGCATCGACTGGCCTCCGTGCTGTGGGCACATCCGAAAGTGGCCGTAGCCAGTACCGCATCGACTGGCCTCCGTGCTGTGGGCACATGACAAACACCATCCGATCGTGGCCGTTCGCCAGTTCATCTAGCACCTGTGTCGGTGGCACATAAAAACACCATCCGAAGACCCGGCAAGACTAGTCAGGCCATAACCCATGGCCCCTACCTGGGACGTAGTCAGTCCACTGTGCATACCTTCCTTCTTGTGACACTTGTGAAGACCTGTTGAGGCAAGTGAAAATCAAAATCAAAATCAAAACAAATCAAAATAGATGAACATCAATGGAATCTGTATCTTTGTGGTACCAGTGCCGGTGGTACACATGAGAACCATCCGAACATGGCCGTAGCCAGTTCCGCATCGACCGCCTCCGTGCTGTGGGCCGTAACAACACCATCCGATCATGGCCGTTCGCCAGCCTCATCTGGCACCTGTGTCGGTGGCACATAAAAACACCTTCCGAAGACCCGGCAAGACTAGTCAGTCCACCTGTGCATACCTTCCTCTTTGTGACACTTGCGAAGACCGGTTGAGGCAAGTGAAAATCAAATCAAATCAAATCAAAATAGACAAAATAGATGAACATCAATGGAATTTGTATCTTGTGGTACCAGTGCCTGTGGCACACAAGAAATCCATCAGTGCTGTAGTCAGTGCGGTGGGCACATGACAAACACCATCCGATCGTGGCCGTTCGCCAGCCTCATCTAGCACCTGTGTCGGTGGCACATAAAAACACCATCCGAAGACCCGGCAAGACTAGTCAGGCCATAACCCATGGCCCCTACCTGGGACGTACCTTCCTGGGACGTACCTTCCTGGGACGTACCTACCTGGGACGTACCTTCCACCTGTGCATACCTTCCTTCTTGTGACACTTGTGAAGACCTGTTGAGGCAAGTGAAAATCAAAATCAAAACAAATCAAAATAGATGAACATCAATGGAATTTGTATCTTTGTGGTACCAGTGCCCGTGGCACACAAAACCATCCGAACGTGGCCGTAGCCAGTACCGCATCGACTGGCCTCCGTGCTGTGGGCACGTAACAAGCACCATCCGATCGTGGCCATTTGCCAGCCTCATCTGGCACCTGTGTCGGTGGCACATAAAAACACCATCCGAGCGTGGCCGTCTGCCAGCCTCGTCTGGCACCTGTGTCGGTGGCACATAAAAACACCATCCGAGCGTGGCCGTTGCCAGCCTCGTCTGGCACCTGTGTCGGGGGCACATAAAATCACCCACTACACTCTCGGAGTGGTTGGCGTTAGGAAGGGCATCCAGCTGTAGAAAAAACTGCCAGATCTGACTGGACTGGTGCAGCTTTCGGGCTCCCCAGACCCCAGTTGAACCGTCCAACCCATGCTAGCATGGAAAGCGGACGTTAATGATGATGATGATGATGATGATAGACACACTCACTAACATATTTAGAATGTCTCTGAAACTGTCTTGACCTGAACAATTTTTTGCCTATGGACCCCTTTGATTTCTATTTTATTCTGCTGGACCCTTGTAACCATTTGACGTTTAAAAAAATCCTATCATATTTTTATAATTAAATATATTAAATAGGCACAGAAGTGGCTGTGTGGTAAGTAGCTTGCTTACCAACCACATGGTTCACCTTGGGCAAATGTCTTTGCTATAGCCTCCTTGTGAGTGGATTTGGTAGGCGGAAACTGAAAGCAGCCCATCGTATATATATATGTGTATGTGTATATATATATGTATAAATGTTGTACCTAAGAAGCATCAGTTGTGGTGTGCAAGAGAGACGATTGCGCTGGTATGGTCATGTGGCGAGAATGGATGAAGATAGGTGTGTGAGAAAGTGCCAATCCCTAGCAGTTGAGGGAACCCGTGGAAGAGGTAGACCCAGGAAAACCTGGGACGAGGTGGTGAAGCACGACCTTCGAATGTTAGGTCTCACCATGGAAATGACTAGAGACCGAGACCTATGGAAGTATGCTGTGCGTGAGAAGACCCGGCAAGACTAGTGAAGCCATAACCCATGGCCCGGGACGTAGTCAGTCCACCTGTGCATACCTTCCTTCTTGTGACACTTGTGAAGACCTGTTGAGGCAAGTGAAAATCAAATCAAATCAAACCAAATCAAAATAGATGAACATCAATGGAATTTGTTTCCTTGTGGTACCAGTGCCAGTGGCACATAAGAAAACCATCCGAACGTGACCGTAGCCAGTACCGCATCGACTGGCCTCTGTGCTGTGGGCACGTAACAAACACCATCCGAGCGTGGCCGTTCGCCAGCCTCGTCTGGCACCTGTGTCGGTGGCACATAAGAAAACACCATCCGAGCGTGGCCGTCTGCCAGCCTCGTCTGGCACCTGTGTCGGTGGGACATAAAAAACACCATCTGAGCGTGGCCGTCTGCCAGCCTCGTCTGGCACCTGTGTCGGTGGCACATAAAAAACACCATCCGAGCGTGGCCGTCTGCCAGCCTCGTCTGGCACCTGTGTCGGTGGCACATAAAATCACCCACTACACTCTCGGAGTGGTTGGCATTAGGAAGGGCATCCAGCTGTGGAAACACTGCCAGATCTGACTGGCCTGGTGCAGCCTTCGGGCTTGCCAGACCCCAGTTGAACCGTCCAACCCATGCTAGCATGGAAAGCGGACGTTAAACGATGATGATGATGATGATTATATATAAATGAAAGAATAAATAGTCAAAAGTAAAAGGGAGTACGATTGGACAGCTGTTTAATGACCACTACACATGTTTCGATACAACACAGATCCACATATATACAAGATTTAAATTTAAATTAATGGTTTAACTGTATATTAGGACCCAGGTGTATCTCTTACTTTTGACTCTATTCTTTCATTTTTATTTTTCACACACGAAGAATGCCTAAACCTAGAATTGATAGTATACCATAATACCGCCGGGTATCTGGTAATTCTAAGTGTGAACGAGCTCTATTTTGTACTCTAATACATTCTTTATGGAATACCCCTTAACTATATATATATATACACATACATATATACATAAATTTGTGTGTGTTTGTGTGTGTGTCACCAGCATCGCTTGACAACCGATGCTGGTGTGTTTACGTCCCCGTATCTCAGCGGTTCGGCAAAAGTGACCGATAGAATAAGTACTAGGCTTACAAAGAATAAGTTCTGGAGTCGATTTGGCTGTAGTCAAATGACTGAAATAAATAAAAGAGTAAAATATTATTAGGGATTGTATTAAAGAAATTATCAAAATATTTTGTTTTGTTTTAAAGAAGTATAAAATTTTAACAACAGAATCTTATAGAGGCCCAAAGGTCATATAGACCCTAGTTGAGAACTTCTGCATTAAGTGATCACCTTGAATTCTGTGAAGAACTTGATTAAATTATAAAGAAACACACACACACACACACACACTTGTTTGATTTGTCAAAGAAGCAATGACATAAAATGTAATTCTTCTTTCAGTAAAACATTAAGCTTGTGAATTAGACATCTTTGATTTTATTTTTCTTGATCTTCATCTGTAACCAGGGCATAACTAGGGTGGGGCAAACAGGGCATATGCCCTGGGCGCCACTTGGAGGTGGGGTGCAAGTTTGGCCAAAATCATTTTCTAGTTAAGCCATTAAAAAACATTGGGGTTAGGGGTACAATTTTGCTGCTTGCCCTGGGCGCCATTTACCCTAGCTATGCCCCTGTCTGTAACGACTCTATTATATCTTTTGAAAGAGTGTTTTACTCTCATTGAAATTATTCTCTATTTATTTCAGCTGTGAACAGAGCATACAAGACTCTTGAAAATGAAGAAGGTTATAAAAGATGTCGAGAAATCATTGATGAAGCAATTTCCAGAGTTGAAGAAATGGTAAATATTATTAAGAATTTTGGTGAAGGTGGTGAGCTGGCAGAATCATTAACATGCTGAGCAAAATGCTTAACAGCATATCGACCATCTTTACATTCTGAGTTCATATTCCACCGAGATTGACTTCACCTTTCTTACTTTTGGGGTTGATAAAATTAAAAGTTGTGTACTTAAATAGACACAGAAGTGGATGTGTGGTAAGTAGCTTGCTTACCAACCACATGGTTCACCTTGGGCAAAATGTCTTTACTATAGCCTCCCTGTGAGTGGATTTGGTAGGCGGAAACTGAAAGAAGCCCATCTTATATATATATATATATATATATATATATATATATATATATATATATATATATATGTGTGTGTGTGTGTAACCCATGCTAGCATGTAACTGACCAGCCCCTTGACCCCAAATTTCAGGCTTTGTGCCTTTAGTAGAAACGATTATTAATATTTTGACAATTAAACAGTCTCTAGTTTGGTTCTTACTATGGTTTAACTGAAATAACACTGTCACCATGACCACCACTATCTAGTACTGTAGGTATGTTTAGCTGAAACCACTTCGCTGGCAAATATTAGGGTCTGGTCTTTGGTTTGAGGATATTAACATCTCCCTCTGTTTCCCGTAACCAATCTTAGAGACATTGACTGTGTGGTTGTGAAGCTTGCTTTCCAGCCATGTGGTATCAGGTTCTGTCCCACTGTACTGAACCTTGGATGTCTTTTACTTGCAACTTTTCGTCAACTGGGGGCTGCATCATACCGTTTCCAAGAAGAGGGCTGCCTGATAAAACACATACGCATGAAATATTACTTGCCCACTTTACACTGAATTTTTTGCAGTTCTTCTTAATTTTATTTGTCTTAGTATGGAAGTTTACATTAAGCTGGAATCTCTTTCATTATTTCATAATGATAATAATAATGATTGCTTGTGTAAATAAATTATAGTTTAAAATATTGAGGTAAAAAAAAAAAAAATCATCGATATTTTATTAAAGAACAAATTTCATTATCTGTATCAGTGCGATTTTTGCACTGTCACATTCTTTACCATATTTTCAATATTAGATAGAATTTGAGTTGTTGCTACTCTTAGGTTATGCTGCAAATTAGTAACCTAGAAACTTGTTGAGGGCTGCATTCCACAGGTTGGCCATGCATGCCTTAGATCAAAAAGAGCAAATATGTTAGGTGCAGGCTTGACTATGTGATAAGAAGCTTGCTTCCCAACCACATGAGTTCAGGTTCAATCCCACTGTGTCTCATCTTGAGCAAGTGTCATCTACTTTTGCCGAGTAGATCTGGTAGAGGGAAACAGAACAGAGCCCATCTTATATCATCATCATCATCATCATCATCATTTAACGTCCGCTTTCCATGCTAGCATGGGTTGGACGGTTCAACTGGGGTCTGGGGAGCCCGAAGGCTGCACCAGGCCAGTCAGATCTGGCAGTGTTTCTACAGCTGGATGCCCTTCCTAACGCCAACCACTCCGAGAGTGTAGTGGGTGATTTTATGTGCCACCGACACAGGTGCCAGACGAGGCTGGCGAACGGCCACGCTCGGATGGTGTTTTTTATGTGCCACCGACACAGGTGCCAGACGAAGCTGGCGAACGGCCACGCTCGGATGGTGTTTTTATGTCTCTCTAAACTTTGCCCAGGCTATTCTTACTCTAGCAGTTACACTTTCAGCACACCCATCCCCGCTACTAACTTGGTCTCCTAGGTAGCGGAAGCTATCAACTACTTCTAGTTTGTCTCCCTGGAACGTGGTAGAAGTTGGTCTCTGCACATTTCCAGTGTTTATTTCTCCTGAGCATCTGCCACATACGAAAACTATCTTCCCAGTTAGCCTACCTTTGACGTTGCTGCACCTCTTATGTGTCCATAGCTTACACTTGGTGCACCTTATAGAGTTTCTACCTACACCTTTTTTACAGATTGAGCAGGGCCATCTACCTGAAGTCGTTTGTGGTTGGTCCACCATCCTACTTATTAGGACTTTGGTTTTGGCTAGGTTGATTCTAAGGCCCTTCGATTCTAATCCTTGTTTCCACACCTGAAACTTCTCCTCCAGTTCTGATAGTGACTCAGCAATTAGAGCAAGGTCATCAGCATAGAGGAGCTCCCAGGGGCATCCTGTCTTAAATTCTTCCGTTATTGCCTGGAGGACTATGATAAATAGGAGGGGGCTGAGGACTGAACCTTGGTGGACCCCAACCTCTACCCGGAATTATATATATATATATATATATATATATATATATATACATACACACACACACATACATACATACATACATACATACATACACACGGAGGCAAAGTGGCCAAGTTTCTTACAAGCATTGGGCCTCAGGGAGGCAAACTGGATGAGTTCCTTTTGAGTGTTGCGCCTCATGGAAGCAATGACCAAGGCATTCGGCATTACGTCGTGTTTGAGAAGAAGACCCATCAAGCTGAGCAAAATCGCAGTAATGGCAGATACCGGTGTCACGCAAATTGGCTCCTGTGCCAGTGGCACGTAAAAGCACCCATTTACACTCTGAGTGGTTGGCATTAGGAAGGGCATCCAATCATAGAAAACCATGCCAAATCAGACTGGAGTCTGGTGCAACCTTCCAGCTTACCAGCACTGGTCAAACCATCCAACCCACCCCAGCATGGACAACGGACGCTAAATGATGATGATGATGATGACACGTCTTTGTGTGTCTTTGTGGTTGTTCCCATCACCATTTAACGGTGTTGGTGTGTTTATGGCCCCCAAGCTTAGTGGTTCAGCAACAAGTAGCTGATACAATAAGTACCAGGCTTTAAAGAAAACAAAGTACTGGGGTTACCCCAGTATGGCCCTACTCTAATGACTGAAACAAGTAAAATATAAAAGATTTTTGTATATGCATGTGTGTTTGTGTGTCTTGACATCGTGGTTGTAAACATGTATTTTCATCATATCGTGATGTTTATTTCCAATTTTTCAAGAAAAACATGTCTGGATACAGGGAAATAGGTGAGTGTTGGAAATATGAAAGGCGTCCAGTTGTTGGAAACCTGCCTTAAATTTTATCTGACTCATGCAAGCCTGTAAAAGTGGCCATTAAATGATGAAAGAAAACAAATAGCAAACCTGAATATCTTGTTTTATTGAATGACTTCTTCATCAGCCGATGTTTCATTTATTTTGTTTTTTAATTTCTATTTGCAGACTAAACAGAAAAGGAAACAGTTAAAGAAAGAAGGCAAACCTATAGTTGATGATGACATTAATAAAGTTTGTACTCTTTTTTTTTTTTTTCATTTTTCTCATTATCTTTCCCAGATGAATGCAAGTAGCTTAGTGGTTGGGGTATTTAAGTCACACTCATAAGATAATGTGTTCTAGAGCAAAACATTTCATTTTATGTTGCTCCAGTCCACTCAGATGTAAAAGAGTTCAGTTCACACCTTGGAAGTTAACCCTGTGATGGACTAGTGTTCCATTTTGGTGGAGTGTTGTAATCATCTCAGTCACTCATCACCCATGAAAACTAAGCTAAGCTCAAACCTTATTAACCCCTTGAGAACGGTTTTTTTTTTTCATCAAGCCACTAGGTTGCATTGACAGTAATGGTTTGGCATATATTTACATCAACTGCTTTAACCAGTTTACAGCAGTGATTCATTCGGTTGCCTGCATATGGCAATGGTAATTGCGCCAATTGAGGTCAGCACTTGGTGCAAGATAACGTTTGGCCTATATTTATGTCATCCACTTTAATGCAAGTACTGTTTATTTACCTAGACTTTATACCTGTGCAGGAAGCTCATGCGATATTATTCCTGAATAAGATCACTGGACAGCACAAGTCGGATCAACTTCATATATTTACAATCATGTGAATTCAAAAATTGACTTTAGTGTGGTAGAGTTTAAAACAGGGAACCACACACAGTGGCATGACACATTGTGAACAACAGTATCTAGTTTCCTTACATTTCCCTTTTGCCTTACATACTGTGCATCTCTTTGAAGAATTTGTCCTTTTGATTCTTTGTTCCCAAGTATTGAATCTCTTCCTTGAATCTACTCTATAACGAATTTTGACTGACTTCATACTTCCATGGTTTCCCGTCCAAAGTCCAACATTTTAAGATCTGATCTCACCATTTCTTCCCATGTTTTCTCTTATCTTTTCTGTACTCTTGTTTTTTCACTTTCTCTGTAATAATAGTTATTTGCAAGTTTTTCTCTTTACCTCAATCAAAAAGAATCATAGAATTTCATATCATCATCATCATTATCATCATTTAATGTCTGCTTTCCATGCTGGCATGGGTTGGACAGTTTGACTGAGGACTGGTGAGCCAGATGGCTGCACCAGGCTCCAATCTGATCTGGCAGTTTCTACAGCTGGATGCCCTTCCTAACACCAACCACTCCAAGAGTGTAGTGGGAGCTTTTATGTGTCACTGGCATGAGGGCCAGTCAGGCAGTACTGGCGATGGCCATGCTCAAATGGTGGTTTTTATGTGCCACCTGTACAGGAGCCAGTCCAGTGGCACTGGCAACAACCTTGCTCGAATGTTGTTTTTCACGTGCCAGTAAGGTAATGCTGGTAACGATCACACTCGAATGGTGCCTTTTATGTGTCACTGGCACAGGAGCCAGTCAGTGGACTTGGCAACGATCGCGCTTGAATGGTGCTTTTAACGTTCCCCTGGCATGGGTGCCAGTCAGGCAGTGCTGTCTTCAGTCACATCAGCGAATTTGATTTTGATTGTGATTTCACTTGCCTTAACAGGTCTTCGCAAGCAAAGTTTAGTGTTCAACGAAAGAAAGGTACGCATAAGTAGGCTGGTTACACTGCTGGCATAGGCCACAGGTTATGGTCTCACTTGGCTTGCCAGGTCTTCTCAAGCACAGCATATTTCCAAAACTCTTGGTCACTAGTCATTGCCTCGCTGAGGCCCAATGTTTGAAGGCCGTGCTTCACCACCTCATCCCAGGTCTTCCTTGGTCTACCTCTTCCACAGATTCTCTTAACTGCTAGGGTGTGACACTTTTTCACACAGCTGTCCTCATCCATTTGCCCCACCTGACCATACCAGCACAGTTGTCTCTCTTGCACACCACATCTGATGCTTCTTAGGTCCAACTTTTCTCTCAAGGTGCCTGCACTCTGTTGTGTATGCACACTGACATTACACATCCATCGGAGCATACTGGCTTCATTCAATACAAGCTTACGCATGTCCTCAGCAGTCATGGCCTATGCTTCACTGCCATGTAGCATGGCTGTTCATACACGTCATGCAGTCTACCTTTTTTCTCTGAGCGAGAGGCCCTTTGTCACTAGCAGGGGTAGGAGCTCTCTGAACTTTGCCCAGGCTATTCTTATTCTAGCAGCTACTCGTTCAGAGCATCCACCCCTGCTACTGACTTGGTCACCTAGGTAATGGAAGCTGCCAACTACTTCTAGTTTTTCTCCTTGGAATGTGACAGAAGTTGTTCTGAAATCCTCATTATCATACATCTGCTTTCTTTTCTAGTGTGAAAGTCCCCTGTATTGCTCTTTTATATTTGTATTTAAAATCCACGCAGTTTACTTTGCAACTGTATGATTTCGGGTTCCATCACTGCATGGTACTTTGGGCTACAAAAGATAAAAGATAAGAGCTGGTGACAGAGAGGACATCCAGCTGTAGACTTGTGCCTCAGTAAGTTTTATTCAACCCTTGCAGCCTGCAAAGAGCAGATATAAAACGGTGGGGTGTTGATGACAGCAATAACGATGACCATAATGGTGATAATGAAATATTATTCTTTTACTTGTTTCAGTCATTTGACTGTGGCCATGCTGGAGCACTGCCATTAGTCAAACAAATTGACCCCAGGACTTATTCTTTGTAAGCCTAGTATTTATTCTGTTGGTCTCTTCTGCTGAACTGCTAAATTATGGGAACATAAACACACCAACATTGGTTGTCAAGTGATGGAGGGAGGACAGACAGACACACACACACACACACACAAAGTTATACATACATAGATATATATATATATATCTATTATATATATATATATATATATATATATATATATATTATATATATATCATCATCATCAGTTTAGCGTCCGTTTTTCCATGCTAGCATGGGTTGGACGGTTCTACTGGGGTCTGTGAAGCCAGAAGGCTTCATCAGGCCCAGTCAAATCTGGCAGTGTTTCAACGGCTAGATGCCCTTCCTAACGCCAACCACTCCGTGAGTGTAGTGGGTGCTTTTTACGTGCCACCCGCACAGGTGCCAGACAGAGCTGGCAAACGGCCACGAACGGATGGTGCTTTTTATGTGCCACCGGCACGAGGGCCGGTCGAGGCTGGCAACGGACACAAACGGATGGTGCTTTTTACGTGCCACCGGCACGAGGCCAGTCGGGGCGGCGCTGGCAACGGTCGCGAAACGGAAGGTTCTCTTACTAGCCACCGGCACTGGTAACACATCTGCAATTTCCATTGATCGATTTCGATTCTGATCCTCACTTGCCTCAACAGGTCTTCACAAGTAGAGTTTCAACATGCCACCGGCACTGGTAACACATCTGCAATTTCCATTGATCGATTTCATATATATATATATATATATATATTATATATATACACACACACATACATACAAGCTTCTTTCAGTTTCCACCTACCAAATCCACTCACAAGGCTTTGGTTAGCCTGAGGCTATAGCAGAAGATACTTGCCCAAGGTGCCTGCCATGCAGTGGGACTGAACCCAGAACCATGTGGTTAGGAAGCAAGCTTCTTACCACACAGCCATTCCTGTGCCTATATTCTACATGTAATTATATTTTCTTAATATAATTCTACAGCATGTACTTATATTTTTCACTTGTAATTCTCCATTTGTAGCATAAACATGCAGTATATGTGCAGACTTGTAAACTATTTGCTGACTTAGAGCGATTGCGTCAAGAGAAAGAAGCCAAAGAAATGCATGAAAGGTAAAGTTTCCTATATCATTATTATTATTATTATTATTGTTATTGTTATTATTATTAAGGCAGTGAGCTGGCAGAATTGTTAGCATGCTGGATGAAATGTTTAGTGGTATTCACCTGTCACATTCTGAGTTCAAATCCTGCCAAGGTCGACTTTGGCTTTCATCCTTTTGAGGTTCATAAAATAAGCACCAGTGGAACACAGGTTGATGTAATCGACTCATTCCCTCATCCCACAAGCTGCCCTTGTGGCAAAAATTTGAAATAATAATAATAATAATAATTATAATTATTATTAATATTATTATTATTATTACTATATTACTATTATTATTATTATTATTATTATTATTATTATTAGCTAAATAACATCAGGGCATTTATTATTATTATTTATTATTATTATTATTATTATTATTATTATTATTAATATTATTATTATTAAGGTGGTGAGCAGGCAGAATCGTTTGCACGCTGGGCAAAATGCTTAGTGATGTTTTGCCCATCACTATGTTCTGAGTTCAAACTCTGCTAGGGTCGACTTTACCTTTCGTCCTTTCAGAGTCGATAAAACAAGTACCAGTCAAGTACTAGAGTTGATGTGATTGACTCCCCCAACTCCAATATTTCAGGCCTTGTGCCTACAGTAGAAAGGATTATTATTATCATTGTTATTATTTTATTATCGTTGTGTAAAAGCATGTGACCTAGTGGTTAGGGTGTTGCACTCACAATCACTTGATTGTGGTTTCAATTCCTGGACCAGGTGGTGTATTGTGTTCTCCAGTCAAACACTTTGTGTTGCCCCAGTCCACTCAGCTGTAGGGGATGCTGTGATCCCTGTCTTTTAGGTGCCATAGAAACTGGGTAACTGGTCCCATGAGCTCTCGGACTTGCAGACAGTAACGTCCAGGGTACACTGATTATTATTATTATTGTTGTTTTTGTTAAGGTGGTGTGCTGGCAGAATTGCCTATAAGCATTTTGTCTGGCTTTATGGTCTGAGTTCAGATACCACTGGGGTCACCTTTCATCCTTTCAGGATTGATCAAATAAGTACCAGTTGACAACAGGGGTCAAAGTAGTTGACTAATCCTCTCCTTCACAATTTCAGGCCTTGTGCCTATATTAAAAAGGATATTATCATTGAAGGCAAAGTGGTTGAGTTCCTTTTGAGTGTTGGGCCTCATCGAGGCAATGACCAAGACTCTTGTAGAATATTAGATTTAAAAAAAACCCCTTGTTGGGAAAAAGTTAAAGGCTGCTTATGGAACACAAACCTTCCGTCTTTGAATATGTCATTTGTCCTACCTTATATATTACAGTAACATTTTGAATCTTTGTTCTTATCAGCAAGAATTGTATGTTGGTTTATCATCATCGTCAAATTCAATGTCCGTTTTCCATATGGACGTAGGTTTGGACAGTTTGACAAGAACCGGCATGGGCTGGGTCCACACTAGTCTGTTTTGGCTTGGTTTCTATGGCTGGATGCCCTTCCTAGCACCAACCACTTTACAGAGTGTACTGGGTGCTTTGTACATGGCACCAGCACCCACACCAATGCTTTTATGTG
>NC_042998.1:61821571-61864071 GCF_006345805.1 Octopus sinensis | reverse complement strand
ATATGTATGTATGTATATATATATCTATGTATATATATATTTATATATATGTATATATATGTATGTATGTAGCCATGAATTTACAGTTAGTCTCTTGAATCTAAGCAATTGTACTTGCAAGAAGTTATACACACTTATGCTCTGCTGGACCTTGTGTGTGATGTGTGGCTGCACGGTAAGAAATTTACTTCCCCAGCTCATAGTTTTGGTTTCAGTCTCACTGCTTGGCATCTTGGGCACGTGTCTTCTACTTTAGGCTTGAACTAACCAACCCTTGTGAGTGGATTTTGTTGGTGGAGACTAAAAAGAGGTCTGTCCTATGTGTATATGTGCATGTATCTGTTACCATCTCTTTGCCTTTATATTGCTTGAGAGTTGTATCACCGTCATGCAAGCAGCATTCTTCAGTTTCAATCTTCCATAAAAACATGTCTGGTCATGGAGAAATATCACTTGACTTGGAAACCGTAGGGCTTGGCAATAGGAAGGGCATCCAGCCATAGAAAATCTGCCACAAGACATTGGACAAGTGTCTTCTATAGCCTCGTGCTCACTAAAGCCTTGTGATTGGATTTGATAGACAGAAGCTGAAAGAAGCCTTTTGTGTATGTGCATGTTTGTTTCCCTCACCACCACTTGACAACCACTGTTGGTGTGTTTACATCCCCATAACTTAACAGTTTGGCAAAAGAGATGTATAAGATAAGACCAGGCTTTAAAAAAAATTAGGCCTGGGGTTGCTTCATTCGGCTAAAAATTCTACAAGGCAATGCCTAAACATGGCCTTAATTTAATGATTGAAACAAGTAAGAGATAAAATCTATCACTTTGAATATTGGATGATGATCAATTGATCATGGTTTATTTTATTTGCAGGAAAGTCGTAAAGAACGTGTCAACAGCTGGCGAAATTGGAAGGCAGGTGGCAAAAAAGCCAAAGGTTTGTTTCGTCCCCCTAAACACAAGGCAGAGCAAAGATGATTTGGTGGACTGCTTTTATGATGTGAAACAAGTGAGGTGATGCAGTCAGAAATTTCCTTTTTTTTAAAAATTTTTTGTCGGTGGCCACAACTGAAAGAACGAATTCCAAATATTTGCTTACATCATATATGTGTGTATGTATGTATTCATTCATACATACATACATACATACATATATATATATATATATATATATATATAATATATATATGCATACATACATACATACATACATACATATATATATATATATATATACACACACACACATATACATACATACATACATATACACACATATTTATCATATACTATATATTTGTATCATATATTTGTAAAACACATGTATAGTATATAATATATAAATAGATATATATGTGTGTATATATATATAAATTAAGTGTGTGTATATATATATATGTATGTATGTATGTATGTATTTATGTATGTATGTATATATATATATAGATTATGTGTGTATATATATATATATATATATATATAACATTGTATATTATAAAATATATATGTATATATGATAAAATAAACTCTAGAAAATTTTGAAATTTTAGTAATAAGATATATCTAGTTGAAAGCCACCAAGCCACCAATGGCCAAAAAAAACAGCAAAAACATGAAAAGAAACCAAAAACAAAGAAAGAAAAGACTGCCAAACTTTGTGTTGCACCAAAGTAATGGTGTTAGAACATGTCTTTTTTTTTTTTTTTAAAGAAATATATTTGATTGAGTTTTCATACCTCCACATCACTTAATTACCACGCACACACAAAACATACTAATAACACATGTATGCAACATGTGTGTACATGTACATTCTTTGTTTTTTTTTTTTCTTCAACATTTTTTTTTAAATGTTGCTGATAATAAGAGATAAAAGAAGAAATTTAAAAAAAAATAAGTTGAAAAAAAAAAGTGGTTTACAAAACGAAATTAAAACTATGTTAATATTTGCAGAGTCCAATTTATATCATCTGAACTTTTATCAAATTTTCTAAAAGTAAATTGTCTTTATTCTGTTCTTTGTTATTTTTCTTTTTTCATTTTTTTCATTTTTTCCTCTTCTATTTGAATTATGAAGAGGGGAAAAAAAATAGAAACAAAAAGACCTTAAAAAGAAAACCCAACAAAAAAACATCGAGAACTTGAGTTTGAGATAAACAAGGGAAAAATCCTTAGAATTTCTTCATCGGAATCATCTGCTATTGAATAATTTCTCTGGGTTTCATACATCCAGTCGGATTTTTAATATCTCCAGAGCTTCAGAGAAACCATCATTTAGTTATTGGAATAAAATCCCAGAGTTTTGTAAATTGTGTTGGATATTTAAGATATCCAGAGCTTCGTAGAAACCATTGTTTGGACAATATTGCAAAGCTTCTTCATAAAAACCATCAGATATTTAACTCTTTAGCATTCAGATTACTCTGCCGAATGTAAAACTTATTTATTCGCATTTTTAAAAAATTAATCATTCGTTATCTCTTAGCTTTGAGATTTCAATGATGTGATTGTTTATTTTTAGAATGACATTGTAGGGTAGGTGTGAGAGGCTGGATCTGGCCAGTTTGAATATAAAACAGGTAGAATTTTTGGGCCAGTTTTAATGCTAAAGGGTTAATGGGTATAAATAATTAAGATTTTATAGTTGATATTTGACAACAAATTTAATAATTTTTTTGTTTTAAACTTCACTACTGTTGTTAATTTCTCTATTTTAAATATATGTTGTTTGTTCGTCTTAATTTTATCATCTTGTCACTTGACAGAAAACTACCAAAATTATCTCCAAAGTTATTATTATTATTATTTTTTTTTTCATCTGAATGGGAGCCCAGAATAATATCTGTATCAAAAAAGAAAAAAATCAATTATGTAAAAAAATTTGTCTCCATCCCATGTCTGTGTTGTGCATGCTTGCATGCTCATCCGAACGCATTTCATACGCACATCTTACTTACATATGTATCCACATATAAATACTTACAGACTGTGTTATGCAGGCACATTTTCATTTGAGTCTGTAATTTATACGACTTCATTAGATTACTTCACCATCTTTTCTATACCTGCTGTTATCATACTTGCGAGCTTTTGATGGGTTTGCAAAGCCATATGTGAACATACATACATACATATATATTTATGCTAATATTGAACAGTGAAACTGAGTGCTCAATACCACATTGATAGATAAATATTCTTTAATTGTGGGTAAACGAGGCTACCATTGGTTTTATGCTACGAGAAATTTCTCAACCTACCACATGGAATGCTAGTACTCTTCTCCATCAGTATATGCATATGTAATTTTGGTCAAGTCATCTGCTACTCTGGAGTTTTGCCTGGTGACCCTGTGAAAACCCTGATGGAACTCACGTGTAGTAAGAAATTGTCCCGACCAAAATTAAAATATTATTAATCTCTTCTGTGGTATTGAGTACACTTTCTTCCAACAGTCAACACTTAACACACACACACCCGTGTGTGTGTGTATATATATATATATATATATGTGTGTGTGTGTGTTATCATTTACTTGCATTAGGTCTTCTGATTTGTCATACACTTCAACTGGACTTGATACTGATGTTTTAAACCTAGTCACTGAAACTCATTCTAAGAATTTGCTGTAGTTTATTCTGCAGTATCATGGGTTTGAACTTGTTACCTTACCAACACTTCTCGTATTTAAATGATCTGAGTAAATACTGGCTTGAAATTGCTATCATTGTCTTCTGCTTGTAAACAAACCAGAAATATATATTTCATATTTTTCACAGATTAATAGATTTTTTCTTTTCGTTTTTTTATAAAATAAAAAAAAAGGTTCTATTTAGAAAGAAGAAATGTGGCAAAATTCCTTGCTAAATTCTTTATTTTTGTTTAGAACTTTGTAGACTTTGGCCATTAATTAACACCAGAAATTGTCAGTTTTAATGAAGAGAGATTCTTTGATACTTTGACTTCATTCATTAATTTTTTAATGTTCTCAGGAAATGGATAATTTATATCAGCACAACGCCAGCTTACTGGGCTATCTGTCTTGATTACTGTAGTTCATGATATATAATGTGTGTGTATATGTATATATATGTATTATATATAATATTTTATATATATATAGTCTGCACACAGACATGTTTATATCTACAGGTATACGCACATATATAAATATATATTTAAATGTGTATGTGTGTACATATGTATATATTTATGTATTATATGTGTGTGTATAAATGTGTATGTATGTTTTTGAACTATGTGTGTGTGTGTAAAGAAAAAAATTTATATATATGTATAGATACATATGTATGCATATATATATATATATATATAAAAACACACAGTTACATATATACTTATGTATGTGTAGATATACATATGTGTAATATAAAGAAGCGTACACAGGAAGGTATATTTTATTGTTCAGAAAAGATAGCCTGTTTTAGAATTTGGCTGTGGCTTTAAAATATCACAAGACTTGCTTTTTTTTATGTAGTTATATTTTCTGTTTGAGATAATTACCATTCCTGTGTATATAATTGGCCTTGATATTGCTTTTTGGCTTTTGGAATATTCCTCCTTTGAATGTGAGGAATTTGTCTTCATATCTTAGTAATTTGGAATTTATCTTTTTGATGCCAATGCAACATAATTCTTGTTCATTTCTTTTTGATCGTTCTTGTTCACCATTTATGTATATATTTATATATATATAAAATGAGGGGTGTCTATTTACTTTTGGGATGTGTGTGTGTGTGTGTGTGAAAGCCGAAAGGATTTCACAAACTGTTAGAGTTTCATGTAAAAGAGTGGTTACATGAAATTCTTAGTGACAGTTTGTGAAATCTTTTGAGCTTCAGTAAATAACTATTTTACTCTACCTTTGAGATTTAAGTACTATTTCCTCTTCTTTGTTTTGCACTGATGTGCTCGTGTGTGTGTGTGTGGTTTATTTGCAGCTGGTTTACAGAATTGAAGCAAAATTTAAATCTTGATTCAGTCTTGTTCTACTTTTTTCAAACCTTGGCAGTTTTGTTAAAACATAAAGGACTGAAACAGGATCATGAAACTGTAAGCTAGTCACAAACAAACTTATATAAAGTTAGTTTTCATTCAGATGTATTGAATATTTCATTGCATTTATATGTAAGAAAATTGGTTTGTGGGTTGAAAATGCACCAGGTTTTAAAACAGATTTGGTTTTTTTTAAAGATCTTTTTTAATCTATCAAAATACTATACTGGTTTCAACAATGTTAGCTTTTCAATGGTAAATAAATATAAAATAAGATAAAAATGTAAAAGAAAGAGAATGTACAAAAAAGTTTCATACCAATAAAACATACTCAATACTTTGAACATTTGATATTTGAGCCTGTTTTATTGCTTTGATGTATTTTCTTGTGCATATATTTATGTACCATTGAAAAATAGAAAATTGTTGAAGCTGATATGGTTTTTTGATAAATTAAAAATGAAATTAATAATAAACCAAAATTTCTTTTAAAACCCAAGTGCATCTTCAATAGTTTTTTGTTTTGTATATTTTTTAAACTCTTTGCGACTATAACAGAATTTTAGTGTTAAAATCTGAAACAAAAACAGAAAAATAGTAATAAAAGTTACTATGGGGTTACTATTTCATATTTAACCAATTTCAAAATAATTCTTATATTTTGCATTTTATTTTCATAATTCCAATTGGCTTCATTTTGAAGCAGAAATATATTTAAAAAAGATATTTCAAAAATTATTTGAAAGGAAATTAAATTCAGCTTAAGTTGAAAAGTTTTGGTAATTGTTGAAATATCATCTAGCATAAAAAAAAACAACAAAAGCAAAAACAAAACAAACTCTTTGTAATTTTACTAACTCCAGTAGTGTAACACTTATGATATTTAAGGCAGTGAGCTGGCAGAACTGTTAGCATGCCAGGCGAAATGCTTTGCAGTATTTTGCTTGTCTCTACGTTCTGGGTTCAAATTCTGCCAAGGTTGATTTCACCTCTCATCCTTTCAGGGTCAATAAAATAAGTACCAGTTGTGCACTGGGGTTGATGTAAATGACTTTACCCCGCTCCCCCAAATCAATGACCTTGTGTCAAAATTTGAAACCAATATTTATAATCTGCCAAATATTTGGGATTGAACTGGTTTATTATTCCACATCCATTTGTAGTTTTTAATTGGTCAAACTACACTTTATCAATCTTTTTGGGTATAGAACTCTTTTGTGTTAACAAGAGGAAAGGAATCATTTCCCAATATTTGTCCTTTATTTAATATGGTGCTGATTTTTCTTCCTTGCTTTTTAAAACTTTTATTTGATAAAACTTGTCAGCTGTCTTTAACCAACAGGGTTAAAGGTTAAAAGTTCTTTATTGTATCAATTTTTTTTTTCAATTGAAAGTTTTAAAGAAAGACAAAACAAACAAGAAAGAAACAAAACAAACATACATTTAAATCATTTGTAAATAAAATTACAAAAAAATTCATTTTAAGATCATTAAAACATTTGTAAATAGTGAAAATATTTTTTTTCATCTTTTATAATGTTTTGAGCATGTGGTATGTAGGAGGTGGGGAGAGCATATTTCCCTATTGTAATTGAATAAGGGAACACTTTTTCCTAATATAATTGAAAATAAAAAAAGAAAATTAGATAAGGGAACATATTTCCCATTTGTAATTGAAGAAAAATAGAAAAAAATACAGGCAGACGTCACAGAAGATACACATTTTCTTATATGAAAGGAAATGAGAAAGCTGCATATTTCATCCACTTCATTATTTTTTTAGTCCACATCATAGGAGTGGCTTGGTGGTAAGTAGTTTGCTTACGAACCACATGGTTCCGGGTTCAGTCCCATTGTATGGCACCTTAGGCAAGTGTCTTCTATAGCCTCAGGCAGACCAAAGCTTTGTGAGTGGATTTGGTCGACGGAAACTGAAAGAAGCCCATTGTATATATCTATACATATATATGTATGTGTGTGTATATGTTTGTGTGTGTGTGTGTGTGTTTGTCCCCTCCAACATTGCTTGACAGCTTATGGTTGTGTGCTTACATCACCATAACTTAGCAGTTCGGCAAAAGAGACCGATGGAATAAGTACAGACTTACAAAGAATAAGTCTTGGGGTCGATTTGCGTGACTAAAGGTGGTACTTTAGCATGGCCACAGTCAAATGACTGAAACAAGTAAAAGAGTAAAGGACATCATTTTTTTTAACATCCACGTTTCTGTACTTGCATGGTTCAGATGGAATTTGACGAGGCAGATATTCTAGGGATGTATACAATTCCTGTTGCCAACACTCACCAGTTTCTCAGCCGGTAATATTTCCTCACTGCAAGACAGGTTTTTCACAGAAGATTGGATATAAGAGACTCTGAATATATAACAGTGACACACATTGCCAATCATCACATAATGTCAAAACAAAGTGATACACACATGTATGTACATTATGAACCTTCATTTTCTAGCTACCAAATCTACACAATACTTTGATCACAGCTTGAGACTAGTGTGCGGTGACATTGAATCTGAAAAATTGTTGGGAAACAAACTGCTTAACCACACAGCCATACCTGAGCCTTACAAATGGTAGAAAAATTAGTAAACCATAATTAACACTTTCGGCAATGGAAAGGAGAAACAATTTTCTTTAATATAAATTCAATCTTATTGCCCTAAAAATCTTTGACAATCAATGAAACAGTTTTCATGAAGTTATATAAATTTATGTTTCAAAATACAAATTAGAAAATTTTAAAAACGTACAATTTCCACTGGTACTTTGCTCAAACTTCTTCGATTATTATTTTTATCTGTCGTAGTTAATCATGCAGACAGTATGGAAAGGATTACAGTTTCTTGGTATCTTTTATTAGTTTCCGTTGTCTGTTTACACTTCTGTAAATTTTATTTATATTTAACATTTAAACAAGTCTTCGTTATGGAACAAAATGGAAGACTGGAAGCAGACGATACGGACGATTTTGAAGGGAAGCAACTCCGTTCGAACTATTATTTTTATCTGTTGTAAGGAAAGTATTACCAGTCTTTTATAAGGTATCTTTTCTTTTCTTTTTTTAAAATTCCTTCGAAGTTTTAAACTTTTAATTATATTTTCTCATCCTATTTAAACTTTTATTTTGGAACAAGATGGAAATTTGAAGCAACACGAGACATTTTAGACTAAGACAAAAAAAAAAAAAAAAGTTGCGTTCTAAACAAAATTGACGAAGAAGAAAGGCCAGAATAATTGCAACCGAAAGTGCAGAATACAGTCTAAAAGAGAAAATCAATATACGAAGATATGGAAGGGAAATAGTGAGCCGAACATATGGAACGAGAGAGAAAGAGAGAGAGGGGGAGAAAGAATGAGAGAAAGAGAGGGGAGTTGAATGCGGCAAAAGAAACGAACAATGAAAAGCAAGCAGAATATCGAGAACGCAGAAAAAAAACAAAAAACGAAGCCATGAAAGAAGGGCAGTGTTGCTTAATTTGAGAAATGTTCAAAGAAGTAAAAAGCACCAGAGACTATTTGGTGCTTCTACAATACGCCGTCAGAATGAACAAGTTATAGTTGAACTATAGTAGTATGGCACTCCGTCAGTTACGGCAACGAGGGTTCTAGTTGATCCAATCAACGGAATAGCCTGCTCATGAAATTAACGTGCAAGTGGCTGAGTACTCTACAGACATGTGTACCCTTAACGTAGTTCTCGGGGAGATTCAGCGTGACAGAGAAAAAGCCTGTGACAAGGCTGGCCCTTTGAAATAGAGGTACAACAGAAACAGGAAGAAAGTTGTGGTGAAAGAGTACAGCAGAGTTCGCCACCATCCGCAGCCAGAGCCTCTTGGAACATTGTTTTCGCTCAATAAATACTCACAACGCCCAGTCTGGGAATCGAAACCGCGATCCTACTACCGCGAGTCCGCTACCGTAACCACTAGGCTATTGCGCCTCCACAGTTGAACCATACAACATAGGAGAAATGGACAAATCCTTCTTTCTGACTTTGAAATTCAGAAACGAGCCTGCAAACTACTGTGATAACATTAAAGTGTGACTTCCTTCTCCTGCAACCCTATTCTGAAGCACATAAAAACTATATTTTGCGGAGAATACTGAGAAAGCTAACCATTTCAGGAAAAATACCCGAAATTGTGTAATTTGGTTAAAAAGTTACCACATCTAAAAGAAAAGGAGGCAAGATGGCAGAAACGTTAGCACGCCGGGCGATATGTTTAGCGGTATTTCGTCTGCCGCTACTTTCTGAGTTCAAATCCCGCCGAGGTCGACTTTGCCTTTCATCCTTTCGGGGTCGATTAAATAAGTACCAGTTATGCATTGGGGTCGATATAATCGACTTAATCCCTTTGCCTGTCCCCTCTGTGTGTAGCCCCTTGTGGGCAGTAAAGAAATAAGAAAAGGGATCTTATTTTACAATTAAAAGACAAACAAACCATTCTATTTCTTATTTCTTTATTGCCTACAAAGGGCTAAACAGAGGGGACAGACAAAGGGATATTAAGTCGATTACATCGACTCCAGTGCGTAACTGGTACTTACTTTATCGACCCCGAAAGGATGAAAGGCAAAGTTGACCTCGGCGGAATTTGAACTCAGAACGTAGCGGCAGACGAAATACCGCTAAGCATTTTGCCCAGCGTGCTAATGTTTCTGCCAGCTCGCCGCCTTGAAACCATTCTATTTCTGCTCTGTGAATGGAAAATGATCGTTCAATATATGGCCAGGAATGCCTCGGATGATTAATTTGCTCCGGGTTTGAGCTTTTAAACTGAAATTAAACAACAATAGCAAAACAACATCAACAATATTGATGACGCTGACAACAATAAGAACAATGACAATAACCTCAGGTTGAATTTATTAAAATTTTACATAGCTGTATCACAACCACAAGTCTCTTTCCAAACCATGAATCCGACGTTCATGGTGTTATTGTTACATGTTTAACAAATTCGATAAGTAAACAAAGCCTACAAGTTCAGAAACCATCATAAATGTCATGTTTGCATCAAACTCCATCAAGAGTCTCGTATAACTTTCGTTAAAGGATTCATTTACAATCCCTGTTGCTGCATTATATAGTAAAAAGGAACTTCCACGCTTGCGGAAACTACGATTTCCTTTTAATCATCAGCTGTTAGCTTTTCATTTCAGGATATCAATGTCACATGATTAATATTTCTGTCCTTAAAAAACAAAAAAATTTAGGCCCAGTAGAGGTGTTTTCGACTTCGTTAAATAGGAACCAGCGTTTTTATTTTACTTTACACTGTTCTAGTATAGTTTATTATCCAGCTAGAAGTCACTTCGCTTACATTCCTAATGTTCATGGCGAAAAGATTCCTGTCAAATCTTCCTAGTTGATAATGTAAGAACATAATATAAGAACCGGTAGCAAGCACGTTCACTCTTTACCTTTAGCTACCCATATTTTGTCTCTTTACCTTTAGGTACACACATTTTGACTTTTTACCTTTAGGTACCTACATTAAGGCTTATCACGTGACGGTCGAGTCCTAGCTTTACGCGGACTGTCCACTAGCTAAGCGCGTCATCATCAGCTATTTAGAGGAAGCTTTTCTGCGTATTCTTCAGTGAGGTTGGTAGTCACGGTAGAGATCGGATCTTCGACATGAGAGAGAGAGCAGTTTTATTCCGCTGTGCATTTACTGTGAAGAGGGTATTGTCAAGAGAGATTCGTATCGCCAGTTTTATGTTTTTCTCGCGAAAATCTTCATCTTCAAGAAACACGCTGGACCTATGTATTTTGATAAACAGAATTATTCATGTATACCAGTTGCTGTATTTTCTTTTAGCGGCGAAATTAATGTGGCAGTCAATCTTAACTTGTCTTCGTATTTCTTGATGTTCTTTATCACGACTCTTATTAAATCAGAAGATTATAATATTATAAGGGCCTTGACCACATGTACCTTTTCCACCTCGCTAAAACCCTAAAAATTTTGCAGTAAAACAGCAGAATCCGAGAATACTAGTGATGGTCTGTGTGGAGAAAAGTTGGTACGAAATATTCAAAAAGTTGAATGGTATAGACTGCAGTGAAGAAAGTGAGCAGTCTAACGTTTCGGAGAAGAATCTTTTGTAAGAGAGAGATGACATATTTGCTGTTAGTACAGAATATATTGGAAATATGGAGAGCAATAATAATTCTGTAGCTTGACCACAGAGGACTGTTATTGTATTCTGTAACGAGATCGAATAATCAGAACCTAATTTGGTGGGTAGTTTACCGCCTTGTAGATGGCCTGTAAATTTAGTAGACTTGTTGGTGGATAAGGGTATTTATGTGTGTAGAGACAAGAGAGTGATATCTTCGTAACACACACACACATTTGATCCGTAAACCAGGAAACCACTTTTGTTGTATTCAACTGGTCGAATTTTGATCTTTCATTGTCAAGTAAACAAAACTGAAGAAAGCAGAGTTATCGACCTTGGAGTTATGTTCTAACATACGCCAGTAAGTTAATATTAAAATACGTTAATTATTTAAACCGTCCCTTGTTCAGCATTTTAAATTTGGCACGTGATTAGCTTATCACTACTTCGACAATGATGGTAAAGTTTATGCATCGAGGAGCAGATCCATTAACGCAAAAACTTATCTAGAATTGTTATAATTACTGTATTAATTATAACATTAGCCATTGACTTAATATTGCTTTTTCCTTGTCATATAATTATTTTTGATTAGATTTTCAACGCTCACTAGATTATTTGTATGAATAACATATCTTGCCTTTCATGCAGGACATTGTATTAATATTGTCTTGATCGCATAATTATCTTTTATTACGTTTCTAATGCTTAGTTCATTAAATATATTAACTGTTGTTTTCTTGTAGATGAAGTCTTTGAATAGTTAAGATCACAATGTTTTTTCTTTTTTTAATAGAGTTAGTTTTAAGAAAATCTGTAAAAAATGTTTGACATGGAAAAAGTATAAAATAATAAAATTATAATAATGTAGTGTACGATAACATACATGAGGTCGGAAACCACCAAAAATATTAATAAAAGTTTCACCAGTTATGAAGGAAACAAAAAAAAAATGTTACATTATGTTAATGGGTAATTATAATCAACAAAGGCAGGGGAGGTAATCCTGTAAAGTTAAATGAAATTAATTACATATAAAATACAAGTAGCACGTGGCCGAGTGGTTAGGAGTGTTCGGCTCAAAATCATAAAATTTGGGGTTCAGTTCCTATACCGGGCAGGGTGTTGTGTCTTTGATCAAGATACTTCATTTCACGTTGCTCCAGTCTAAACAGCTGTGAATGAATAGTTTAACCCAACACTTGTACAACTCTCTCTCTCTCTCTCTCTCTCTCTCTGTCTATCTCTTTCACTCCTCTCTCTCTTTTCTTCCTTCTCTGTCTCATTCACTCTTTCTCTTCCCCTCTCTCTCTCCCCCTCTCTCCAGCTGTCGTGTTCTTGATGGTGACCGGACAGAGGTTTTTATGTCGGCTCACGACTACATTATCGCCAAAAACAATGAACAAAAGCATAGTACATGTTACCAAGCCAGTGTCATTCGCAGATGACACTTGGCTGTATTACTTCAAAAATACAGAGTACAGCAGGCAGTAGGTTTCAATTTCAGCAACAGGGAAGCATTTTAAGTCATGTTCCTGCCATATTAAACCTCACAGTTCATCTGTTATTGGAGATTGCGTCGAAATAATATGTATGAAAATGACTCTAAAACTTATCTGGGTTATTTTTTAGCTTTCACGATGCAAATGCGTGGTAACTTGGACAACAGTGCAGTTAAGAATTTCGCTTAGAAACTTCCGCGTTCGATCTCATTGTGTGACGCTTTCAGTAAACGTATGTTCGCATATTACTATATTATCAACTTGGCAAATATTTTGTGAGGGGAATTTGGTAGAAAGAGACTGTAAGTGCATCAATTACGTGCGTGTGTGCATAGTGCATACATACATACACACACACACACACACACATACATACATACATACATACACACACACACACACACACACACACACACACACACACACACACACATACATACATACATGCATATATGAATATATACGTATGTATGTATGTTGGTAGGTAGGTACATTTACAGAGTATAATAAATAGGGACAACCGAAACACCCCGAGTAGTAACAATAACTTTAGCACCACAATATATATGAGTATTTGTGTGTGTGTGTGTATACTATATTATATTATATATATATATATATATATATATATATTATATATATTATATTATATATATATATATATATATTATATTATATACACACACACACATATATCTGTATGTATTGTATGTTTGTATGTATGTATGTATGTATGTATGTATGTATGTATATATTATATGTGAATGTGGATTTTTTTATGTTCAGTTGTACATAAAAACAGTGAAATGTTCACAGAAAGATGATTCAATGCATTTAGGAAAGGTATTAAATTTATCGTTTCAAGGAAAATGTTGATAGGAACTTCGAAGTTTTGCCAATGGTTGGCTTAGTCAAACGGTAAAAAATTCTTTTGTTTTAAATACTTATTATATTCTTATAGTACGTTCAACTCATTTCTACTCTGCTCATAAGCCGAACCTAAGCATATAAATAGCATCAAGGACTAAAGAATCAGACAGTATTACGAAGGCGATCCATGGCGAAACTTCGAGCCATTGTCAACTGTTACCTTGTACGTAACGTACAAGTTGATGTATGATTGTCACGGTTATGTTTAGACCTCCACCTAGATTATTATAATCCCGTCTCGACGGACATTGGACTTAGGAAGCACCATTAAGTTAGAATTTCTTCGTTTTGAAGAGGATTTTTCATTTATTTTCACGGTGCCCTTGGAAATGCTCTGGATAATAATAATAATAATAATAATAAAAAATTTGCGAAATATGCTTTTTCGGTAAAAAAAAAAAGTAGATATTTTCAGACGAAATGGTGTATGATTAAAGGGAGATTTTGCTAAAAAGATAGTCTAGAGCTTTTCCAAGGGCACTGTGAAAAAAAAAAATCTGAGAAAACCCGTCAAAACGAAGAAATTCCAACTTGTTGGTGCTTCCTAAATCCGACGTCCGCCCCCATCTGCTTTCTGTATAGTTGTTAAGTAACTTCTACGCTGAATAGCATTACCAGTTATGAGCTACATAGCAACTGTAGGGATAATAAGGATAAACACTAGTTTATATTAAAGTTCCTACGCGCGTTTCACCATTTGGCTGTTTGGAGCCTTATGCTAGGAATTCCAAATGTATGTAGATGCTCAGTCACGCTGGCTCGTCAGGAAACACGATCCCTTGGATTCGGCGTGGTTGGGCTTTTATATACATTTGAAACTTCCATAGCAGAGCTCCAAACAACCATAATGGTGAAACGCGAGTAGGAACTTTAAAATAAACTAAACTTGAGCTTTACCTTATTTTTCTTATGTTTGTTTGTTTGTTTGTTTGTTTGTATGTATGTATGTATGTATGTATGTAAGTATGTATGTATGTATGTTAATTATTAAAGTTGCCTAGAGGATATGTTAACCTCATAAAGGGATGGTTACACCCAAGGAAATACTGGTTCTATACCTAGTATATTTGGGAAATGAAAATTCTTTAAATCAATAGTTATATATTTAGAATAAAATTCATGAAGGAAAGAAAATGGAGAGTTAAAATAATAATATTTTTTTTATCATTAAAAAACAGGTAATCTTTACTTCTTACAACCGTTTCCATTAGTGCTCAATAAGAAGCTTACAAATTTATGCTATAAATTTGCATTTATATGTTATGAGCACAATTTCATCAGAGAAAATGATATAACTTTAGATATTACACGCTGACCTTTCTGTTCATGCAAGCAGACTCTTTTTCTATGGTGAAATTATGCTCATAACATATAGATGCAAATTTATAGCATAAATTTGTAATTTTCTTATTGAGCACTAATGGAAACGGCTGCAAGAAGTAGAGATTACCTTTCTTTTTAAATAATAGATAATTATTATTATCTCAACTTTCCATTTTCTTTCCTTCATTTAACTGTACATGAATTTTAAATATTATTGCCGATGTATATGGGTGAAAGATATATATACACAGGCGACAAAAACGTAAAAAAAGAAAAAAAACCCAGTGCTTTTTTGCAATATTTGTTCTATACTGAGTTACAGACATGGAGCATGTCGCCGTTATAAATATAGTGAACCAGTAATTGTTACGTTGTGACTTTTAACCAATGATGCTATTGTTCAGCAGTCGTGATAAAAAAAAAGACAAAGTATATGCTTATTTGTTTTTGTTTGTTTACAGAGATATTTTGTCCATTGGAATTTCTTGAGTATTTTGAGGGATTGATCGAATAGAATGATTAGTTAATCTCGAATGAGACAGGAACGAATGATCTTGCTTGCGTTTCGACCAAATGCACAATTTCTTTCGGAAAGTTTCCGAGCAGAACGCGTAGACCAATGGATTTAAAGCAGAATTCGTAAAAGCTAACAAATAAGCAAATACTTGGAAGTAATAGAATGCATACGACCATTCGAAGCTGTCATGGAAATAGTTCACCCATATCCAAAACAAATGGTAAGGAAACCACATACAGGCAAATACTAAAACCAGAGATATTACGATTTTCGTAGCTCTACGTTTGTTGCGAAGAGATTCAGCAGCGTTTATGCCTTCCATATTGGTTGAGTTCCACATATTACATACAGTGAGGGTGCTAAGAATCAGAATAGTACTCAGTGGAATTACGTAACCGATTAAGAAATTGAGAAGGAAAAATGTCGGCCTTAAATGGCGTTTATCTTGAAAGGAGTCTGTGCAGTAAAAGTTTCCTTGATATTCCACAGTAGTGTAGATAAGGGACGATGGAATGCCGAGGCAAAGAGCCACAATCCAAATGACTAGACTGATAATGACGACATCTTTGTGGTTACGACGGAGCCTCGTCCAAATCGGGAAACGTATGGCGACGTAACGGTTGACTGCCATGGCGGTCAGTGTGAAGACGTTGGCGAACATACTAGAGAACTGCATGTAGTGGATAAATCTGGAAATTAAAAGAAAAAAAAGTTGAGGGAAAGAAAAGCAATCATCATCATCATCATCCTCATCATCATCATCATCATCATCATCATCATCCTCATCATCATCATCATCATCACAACAACAACAACAACACAACAACAACAACAGCAGCAGCAGCAGCAGCAGCAGCAGCAGCAGCAGCAGCAGCAGCAGCAGCAGCAAGAATAATAAATTCATTTGCACACAGAAAAGGTGATATTTGTAGTGGTGTGGTTCATGCCTTTACCAAAGGCCATGAGCGACACCTGGAGCCCTTCCTGAACAGTATTGATATTTTATAACACACACATACGCGCGCGCGCGCACACACACACGCACACACACACACACACACACACACACGCACACACACACACACACACACACACACACCTGATCACTTCTAAAACTGGCTGACTGAATAGTATATAATACAGTTCTATATTTAAGAGATGAGGAATTATGTACATTATTTACATTATTTACATTCGACGGATATTTGTCCTCATCTTGTTTGTTGTTAACACGTTTCGGCTGATATACCCTCTAGCTTTCATCAGGTGTCCTGGGGAAATTTCGAACCTGAGTTCTCACTCCTAAGGTATTTTTCGATATTATTATTATTATTATTATTATTATTATTATTATTATTATTATTGTTGTTGTTGTTGTTGTTGTTGTTGTTCAGGTCACTGCCTGGAATCGAACTCGAAATCTTGGGGTTAGTAGCCCGCGCTCTTAACCATTACGCCATATGCCCGTGGGCATATGGCATAGAATATAATTCACTGAGGAGATTTAATAACTCTGAAACATGTTAATTACTTTCATCAGATGGTTTTAAAGAAGCACCCATGCCCGTTCTGCAATATCATACTGTATAATGGTTTCGGTCAACTTAATTCATTGAAGTTATCTTTGTTGTTCTCAGATTTTAAACACATCCCATGAGAGGTTTTGCCTACTAATGGATAATTATAGTTAATTAAAGTTTTTCAACTCCCTGTATTACACACGCGAAACTCTATCGTAAAGGAGAGAAATGCTTTCATTTTCGATTAAACATTAAGATAATAAAAATTAGACGTTAAGATTATAAACATATTAAATGCTAGGGTTAGAGTTAAAAATCAAACTTTCCGACTAAATACGTAAATTTCAAAATCTTGTTAACGTTGCCGTCATATTACGGAGATATACTTGCATAGCAAGTAACCTGATCTGAGATTGTGTGCTGAAACAAAAACAACTGCAGCGTGGAAGGTGTTTATAAGCCATTTAAAAACACACAAAAACCGTTAGATTCACTTCAACATTTAAATTTAATTTGTCAAAATATTTTCGTCGCTTTGAGACCACGGCCTGTTCATTGACAAAATTCCGCGCATAGATTTCGGTTTAATATCTACACTAAAAGTATCTAATAAAGCTGTTTGGAGAGGCGGATTAATCTAGTAGCAAGAGTGGAATATGCTACGGGACCCGCATTTTCACAGTCTCTTTACTAATCTTTCAATTCCGGTTCAATGATTCTACTCACGATCTACCACTATAGTACATCTGTCCTTGTTTATCAAGAGATTTGGTTAAAAAAAAAAAAGAAATAAGAAGCAGTGATAAATGAATCAGTGATAAATGAATCATCTCCGCGTACTTTGTAAACGGAACGACGGCTCATTGCGGTTCATTTACACCAAATTCGCGGCCCACAGCAAGCGAAGCTTTCATCGTCACATAGTTTCTTGATTATCTCTATTTTATCTTGTAGAGAATACATTCGTCTCCATCGTTTATTTTTTCTGCTCACTGGCCCCATGTTGGTGAGTGTGAGTACATATATCCGTAAAGAAAAAAGAAAAAAATACGCGGCCCCGTAGTACGGTTGTGTCACCATAAGCGATAATCAGTGCATTCTGGGTTAGTTGAGCGTTGTAGGAAGACGCTGGGAACCCGTTTCTGTAATACCAGTGAATATATTATTCACTCTATCTATTAATGACAGAAGCAACTTTTGTAACGAATATCAATTGGTATAGTTCTATATTTAAAAGATAGGAATTATGCACATTATTTACATTATTTACATTTGGTGGATATTTGTCCTCATCAACGTTTCGGCTGATATACCCTCCAGCCTCCATGAGGTGTCTTGGGGAAATTTCGAACCTGGATTCTCATTTCTAAGGTATTTTTCGATGTTATTATTATTATTATGTAAATAATGTAAATTAATTAGTATATACAACCAAACTTGGATGTTTTGTTTACAACGCCTTGGACTACTGTTAAAGTCCCGAAAAATCATTTCGTGTAGATGATAAATGCTAAAAAGCATCGCAATTTTATTATCGGTTGACGAAAGCCCGCCAGTACACCAGCGGATGGTATCACGTGATTTCACTGCATCGCGGATCATGAATGGCAGATTACCAAGCCGAATGTCAGACAGAATATCAATCAAACCGACATAGAATGATTTGGCCAAACAACTGGTAGAGTCGAGAAAAGCTGATGATCCGCGTTACGGTGAAATCTCGTGATACAGTAGTACCGTCCACCATTGTACTGATGGAGTTTTGTCAACCGATAATGGAATTTCGATGCTATTCAATATTTGTCGTCAACACAAAAGGATATTTCGGTACGTTTACAGCAGTCTAGGGCGTTATAAACAACATGTAGGGATGTTGGCCGGATGAAAACCCATTTTTACCTCTGGGAAGAGGTGACCCTTCTTAGTCTGGCTTCTACCCTTTGATATGACCAGCATGGGAGGCACTCCAGGAGCTTGTGTTCTGCTAGTATAGCTCTCAGGATCGTTGAGGTACACAAAACACCATATCATAGCAAGGACTGGAACTTGGAGCAAATGAATTACGGAGCTGAATTCTTTGCAAGAATCCAAGTTCAGCCATTCTAAGATCATCACTAAGATTCTCTTTGAAATACAAGCACAGCCTTATACCCTTATTTTTGGATATAAAGGCTTATATCCATAAATTGATATTAAAAGCTGAACGTGCATTTCGCAAAATCTTCATGAGTAACTCGACCATATTTCCTTTCTCCCATATTTTTTATTACTGCATTTTTGACGAGCGGGAATATGACTTCCACAACGAAGCATATCTTTTACTTCGTGGTCACAAACAACATAATCAGATCTGTTTGTGATATAATTTGATTGCTGCTTTCATTCTTAGTTTCCACTCATTATCGTTCAATCGACCGTCTTCAGTATATTCACCTTTCTTCGTTGTTATATTGTTTTATTTCTCTCTTAGTTCTAGATTTTTCTGTCTACCACTTCATGTCTAATGAAAAGTTAGAATCTAAACGCCATTCTATATCTTTCGGCAACAATGTGACTAATGTCCTTGGTTTCACTATTACATAACCTAGATTTGTTGTTAGCATCTGTCTTTTGTGAAGATTCTATTTGGTAGCGAAGTTTTGCGTCTGGGTACCATGTAGGTGTGTGTGCGTGTGCGCGCGTGCGTGCGTGTGCGTGTGTGTGCGTACGCGCGATGTGTGAATGTGTGCATGTGTGCATGTGTGTATGTCTGCATGTATGTATGTATGTATATATGTATGCATGTACGCAGGTATGTGTGCGTGCGTGTATGCTTGCCTGCATGTACGCATGTGTGTATGTATGAATATGTTTGTATGCGTATATGTCTGTATGAATGTGTGTATGTGTGAGTATGCATGCATGTATGAATGTATGTGTGTATATGTACGTGTGTATGTATGTATGTATGTATGTATGTATGTATGGATGGATGGATGGATGGATGGATGGATGGATGGATGGATGTGTATAATTGAGTATGAGTGTGTGGTTAGTGGTTAGAGTCGCAAGTTCGATTCCCGGCGGCGCGTTGTGTCCTTGAGCAAGACACTTTATTTCACGTTGCTCCAGTCCACTCAGCTGACAAAAATGAGTAGTACCTGTATTTCAAGAGGCCAGCCTTGCTACATTCTGTGTTGTGCTGAATCTCCCTGAGAAGTATGTGAAGGGGTATGCGTGTCGGTGGAGTGCTCAGCCACTTGCACGTTAATCTCACGAACAAGCTGTTCCATTGATCGGATCAACGGGAACCCTCGTCGTCGTAAACGACGGAGTGCCACGTATGTATGTATACATACATATTAAGAAATTTGCAGTTACTCTATCCAGATTACAAGTTCAGGTTTATACCTGTAATTATTGGGGCCCTGGGATATGTAAACACACTGCCTAAATACCATTCTTGAGAAATTAGGCTTCTCAAAACTAGAAAGGAGAAAGCTAATTCGAAGACTACAGATCCAATCCATCACTGGAACTGTAAAAATCTGTGAAACTTTACAAAAGTTTATCATTCAAATATATGTGAGCATATCAAGATATGCATATATGCATGAGAATACATACATAAAACATACAAATCTGTACATAAACATACATACATACATACATCCATCCATACATACATACATACATACATACATACATACATACATACATACATACATACATGCAAAGGTTCCCTGTTGTTGATGTTGAAATTTCAATGAAAGAGCCTTGGATCTAGGTTATAAACCAGTTCTTTCTCTATTGGCAAGAAATCTTGAAATAAACTAAATAATGACATACGTACGAACGTGCATTCGTAAATATGTAATACATATTATGCATGCGTGTTTGTGTGTGGGTGTGGGGGTGCATGCGCAAGTACGTGTGTATTTCTGTATAGAAGAGAACAGAAAGGTGTGCTTGTGGGCGAGTGGCTAGATTGTTGGGTAAACGGGTAGGTTGGTAATTGAATGGATAGGACTTTATGGCAAAATTTTAGAATACGATAGTTTATGTTGGTAAGTAGGTGAGAATATAGTTCAGCGGGTGGGTATGTTGGTAAGAAGGTTTGATGGCTGGATGAATGGATGGGTAGGTAAAAAGGAATGTAGGATGATAGTTAGGTAGGGAGGTAGTTTAGTAAATTGGTAGATGGGTAGGTGAGCAAATAGGTAGGTAGTTAAGTAGGTAATGGGTATGTAGGTAAATTGGTAGGGTGAGTAGGTGGGTAAGGAAGGTTAGTAGGTAGTAGAGCTGGTGGACACCTTAGAGCAGTGTTTCTCAATCTTTTTACCCTTGCGTAACCCTTAAAATAAATTACATGTCTCAAGGAACCCTAGACACGGGAACCTGATTGTGCTTCCCCGTCCGCTATTACCATCGTTAGCCTTTCTCTTGGTGAAGCATCAGTGGAATTGAAAGAGGAAACATGGATACATAAATAAGACCCAGTCTTCCTCAGGCCAGTACAAACATCTACAGGTTCATGGTTAATCTTGAATGATGGAGGCCTTGTACCTTTATATAGAATTTATATCTCACCGAAGTCAGTTTTGCCTTTCATCTTTTCAAGACCGATAAAAATGATACCAATCCAGATCGGCGTATTGATGGAACTGTTAGATGCTTTATGGTTTTTGTGGTGTTTGTCTTGGCTCATTGTGTTCCGAAAGCAATGTCTGCGATGACACCGTTGCCAAGCTGTAGTGACTCGAGTTAGCGGCGTGGAGAGAGAGA
Source organism: Octopus sinensis (assembly GCF_006345805.1). Lineage (NCBI taxonomy): Eukaryota > Metazoa > Mollusca > Cephalopoda > Octopoda > Octopodidae > Octopus > Octopus sinensis. The sequence goes on along the minus strand of NC_042998.1, from coordinate 61,842,346 downwards.
GAGAGAGAGAGAGAGAGAGAGGGGGGGGGTTAGAGATTTAATAACTGACTGTCTTTACAGAAAAAATCTGGCTTAAACCTGCAAATACATATGCAGAAGCATGCTTAACAAAGACGGACAGAAGCTCAGTAGAGATGAGTAGTTATGTAGGGAGGGGGGAGGAATATAGGTGAACAGGAAGATAAGTATGCTGGTCGGTAGGTAAGTAGGTAGGTAGGGAGAGAGGGAGGGAGGTAGAGAAGACGGAAGGGTATATACCTAGCTATGTAAGAAGGTAGAGTCCGAAGAAATGCCGCGAAGCAGTTTGTCTGACGCTCTAACAAGTCTGCCAGTTCGCTAACTCAATATTAATAATAATAATCCTTTCTACGATAGGAACAAGGCCTTGAATTTTTTGTGGGGGAGGGGCTAATCGATTAAATCGACCCTAGTGTTCAGCTGGTACTTATTTTATCTGAAGTTGGTACTTATTTTAATGATGAAAGGCAAAGTCGACCTCGGCGCGATTTGGACTCAGAGCAAAAAGACGGACGAAATGCCGCTAAGCATTACGTCCGATATGTGAACGGTTCTGCCAGTTCGCCGTCTTACCAACATCAATAGTAATTATGACAATGATGATGATGCTGATGACGACGACGATAATAATAACAAGAAGAAGAACAACAACAACAAAAATATATCTGTTGCCACTAACCTGCACATGAAATCTCCGAACGGCCATATGGACATAGTGTAGATAATCGTATGGAATGGTACCCAGAATAGAAGAAATAGCAAATCGGCAATGGCTAGATTGAGCACCAGGATTCCTGTGCTGTTGTATTTCTGTCTGCGATTTTTACAAAGAAGAGTAATTAAAGCGCCATTAGCAATACATCCGCCGACAATGGCGACGGCGTAGATGCTCGGCACAATAATCATTTCAAGTCTGTTGTTGCTACTGTTGTTGCTGTTGTTGTTGTTGCTGCTGTTAGCGCTGGTGTTGTTGTCGCTGTTGCTGTTGTTGATGCTGGTGTGGTTGTTGTTCATGCAGTTGCTGTTGTTGCTGTTGTGGTTGCTGTTTGTGCTGTTGCTCGTTTCGCCGTAGTCCATCATCGTCAGTAAAGACTTGTTTTGACATAATGACATAATTAACGTGGACGGGTGATTGTCGTCGACGGAATACAGTGACGTCATGGCTCTGGCTGGCTTTGACGATCGGATTTCATTTGATTTCGTTCGATTTCATCTGGTGGCTGATGATGTTGGTGATTGTAATGATGACGATAATGGTGATATCGATGATGGTGATGATGATGGTGTCGGTGATGATAATGATGAGATGACGATGTCGAGGATGAAGTTGATAATGTTGATGCTGGTGATAATGTTGACTGAGTGAAGAAAATAATGGCGATGTTGGTGGTAGTTATAATGTTAGTGATGATGATGATGATGATGATGATGATGATGATGATGATGATATTATTGTTGCTGCTGCTGATGATGATGATGCGAGTTTGGTAGTTTATATTTGTTTGTTTGTTCCACAAACGTGCAGCGAGCGTGGCGCCGGGACATATAAATAAAAAAAAAACAAACAAAAGAAAATCAAGAATAAATACAAAAAAGTAAATAAAGTAGAATCACATGAACCTCAAGAATAACAAGAACAATCCAGAAAACCCGCAAGAACAAAAAGACCTAGAACACTATAAAAGAACCACAAGCACAAGCTCGATGATTGTCAGTATATGTATTTGAAAAGGCTATGTCAGTGAGGCTGCACAACGAATAGGAAAGAAAGAAAAGAGGTGTGAATGTCACAAATTTAGATAACTTCAAAAATCGTAAGAATAAAATAGAATTTTAACGTTTCGGTGAGAGACACTTCATCAACAATAACAATAACAACTACGATATAATGGGACAAAACCAAATAAATAATTATAAGATAAAAATAAAATATTGTTTCTGCTACATTATGACTGGAAAATAATCATTTATGTCTTGTATAGCTATTATTTTTATAGTTTCTTTTAGTAATACATTTATTGCAGAGAAAAGGTAGGCTGGCTTTTAGTGTAGTGAGGGCGATTTTTGATGATATAGTGAAGGGCTTTTTGGTGGTGTTATAAAAGCCTCGTTTGTCACCTGGAGAAGGGATTTTGTTGGTGTGGTGAGATATGTTTTTCGTGACGTGGTGAGGGTAATTTTTGATAGAGTGATGAAGGGCTCTCTCCTGGTGTGATGAAGGCCTCTTTCCCGATATGGTGAAGGAATATTTGATGGTTTGGTAATTAGATCTATGGTGTGGGTGGTTAAGAGGTCTTTGTTGGTGCAGAAAAAAGGTGCATCCAGCAAACACTTAAAAGCTAACAAGGAACCTCTACATGGTTACTCAACCAACTAAAAATAACAGCCAAAGCACACTCTACGTTACTTAAATAAAGAAGGAACACGCTAGTTAATATAGTCCAACACAACCTTAAAAAATCAAGAAGGTCATAACTGGAATGCCTTTGATTACAGTTTCTGCTCGATCAATGATGACCTAGAGCCAAACAACAACAAGTGGGAGAGGAACTTGCTTCTTGCTCTACGACCTTCACTGCAGCATTATCATTAACTTTAACACCAATATTTGTAATAATTGTATTGTTAGTAGTGGAAGCATAAGTAGTAGTAGTAGCAGCAGCAGTAGCAGCAGCAATGGTAGGTGTAGTATTAGCAGCAGCAACAACAACAACAGCAACAACAACAACAACAGCAGCAGCAGCAGTAGCAACAATAATAACAACAGCAACAACAACAGCAGCAGCAGGAACAACAACAACAACAAACAACAACAACAACAACAACAGCAACGGTCTTTCCCAGAGAATGTTTCTCGTAAACTGTGTTATGTTGTTGTCAGAACATTGCGGTTTTCTAACAAAGCCATTATCATCTTTTGACTGGAAAACTTTTCAAAGCAAAACTCGAAAATCACGCCCAAAGCTATAGCAAACAAACGGAACAACAACAACAGCAGCAGCAGCAGCAGCAGCGGCCGCACAAACAGCAGTAACAACAACTTGGAAAAGTTTGGGTCTGTTGCTGTTTTTCCTTCTTCGTTAAGGGAATCGTAATATGGATTTGGAGCAGTTGTGTAGAGGTTTTGTTGGGCTTCAAATCAAATCAAAATTCTGCAAATAGAAACGACAACAACAGCAACGATAGTTATAACAATAGAAATGATAATCATCATCATCGTCATAATAATAATAATGATGATGATAATAATAATAATAATAATAATAATAATAATAATAATAATAATAATAATAATAATAACAACACACAAATAGAGAAATCAACGCCAATAGGCCAGATATAGTTGTCAGAGATCATGAAAAAATGCTTTCTAATTGATGTATCAATACCAGCAGATGACAACGTGTATCTAAAAGAAATGGACAATCTTTCAAAATATAAAGACCTGGAAACAAAGGTAACTCGAATGTGGAATCTAAAAACAGAAATACTTCCTATCATAGTAGGCGTATTAGGTATGATAAAAAATATTTAGACAAATACATGAAAAAAATACCAGGACTTACAAATATATATAACATACAGAAAATTGCACTACTGGGCACTGCACACATCCTACGCAAAACACTTTCAATACATTAACCATCAGAGCATCACAGCAAACCACAGCACATATCCAAGGCACACATAGCTGCGCTCAGTAGTGAAGTGAAAGCACGCTATAAAATCAAAACTACTGAATAGTGATAATAATAATAATAATGATGATGATGATGATGATGATGATGATGATGGCAACAACAACAACAACAACAACAACAACAACAATAATAATAATAATAATAATAATAATAATAATATTGAATAAGTGAGACAAATATCGTCAGATCATTGATGTAACCATACCAAAGGACACGAATGTTGTGAGTAAAGAGGTTGGAAAAAAACCCAAGTACTCCGAATTGAAAGTGGAAATGGTAAGACTGTATGAAATGTGAAAGGGTAATGTAAAAGTGATACCAGTGGTGATTGGCGTGTTGAGCTCAATCCTGTTGACAGTTCAAAACTTCTTAAGGCAACTGGAAATCCGATGCAAGATTGATATCTCGCAAAAAGCAGCCGTATTGGGCACAGCGCACATCTTAAGGGGAGTATTATCTGTCTGAGGTCCTTGTTGTGACTTGACAGATGACTAAAGACTCCGGGGCATTTTTACCTACACAGTGTTACAAAGGAATAATAATAATGAGCAAGTATAAAGATGTAGATGAGCAAGTATAAAAACCTTGAAATAGAAATAGGCAAAATGTGGAACCTCAAGACTAAAACAATACCTATTGTTATAGGTGCTCTAGGAATGATAGCAAAAGGAGCTGATTCCTACCTAGCTCAGATATCAGGAAACCCAAAATTACAGAAATTCAAAATAAAGTGCTCATGGGAACTGTCCATATCCTACGTAAATACTGTCTATGTAATCTCAAATTTCAAAACAAACTCATAATTATCTTGTTTCCTTAACATTCTCTAGAACAATATTATGTGCAAAACCAAATATATGACACCCTAGGCATAACACCTACATGAACTTCTAACTTGTCCCTTGAGCTCTCTGGGTGAGACTTGGAGCGAACTTGTACAAATATAAAGCAAAAGTCAAACGTATAATAATAATAATATAGAAAATACAAATACAGCTGCAACATATATTTAGAATATAATGCATAAAAATCCCGATTTAGCAAAATGAGCAGTAACATAGACAAAGGCATAGATGAAATGTAAACGACCGTGGAACTTGGACACTCCAAGAACTCCACCGAAGATTATATCTCTGAGATAGCCCTGTGATATTCGGTGTTCATCAATGCTTACATATTTGTGCAGATTCCACTCAACTATATGTTGTAATTATCGCCGTGCACACCATGTGCAAAACGATGGCGATGGGCCGAGAGCGTACATTAGTACTCGCTGCCGCCACCGTTGTCTCGTATCGGACACTTCTGCAGCATTTTGTCTAACCCATGTATTGGAATAGAGGGCCGAATATTTTGAAGCTCCTTGCTTGTAAAATATTAAATATTAAACGCACACACACACACATGTATGCTTGTATGTATGTATTTATGTATGTATGCGTGAAACGGTAAAACTTGGCAATAATTCAGTTTTCTCGGAGTTGTCTTAAGAAATTTCCGTATAATACAAAACGCAAATACAACAAGAACAAGACGAAAATGCAGAACATCAGTATCAACAACAAAAACATCAACAGCAGTAGTAACAATAGCAATAACAATAATGATAATAATAATAATTATGATGATAATGATGATGATGGCACTGAATAACAACATGGATGTACTAAACCGGGCTCCCCATTCAAAAACAAATCTAATCCATCGATGGAATTAGATAAAGGAACCTGTGGAAGACTTGAAGGAAGCGGCCTTTTAACGACAGTTTCTCCTACGCACGGTGTCTCAATGAAACATGTGCGAAACACACGCGATATCAACACCGGAAAGTTTACAAATTATAAAATAGAAACGAAACAAAGTAGTAAGTACATAAATTGAGTAATTACGCATACACTCGAATGTCTACACAATCATATATACACTTTGATACCCATAGGACTACACATACATTCCGATATTTACACAACTACGTGAAATTTACAGGACACACACTCATGCACATGAAAGCACGTGCCATAAACGAAACAAACACAAAATCAAAACATTTTTCTTATTTCATTTTCCTTTTTTCGAACTAACACAGACAGAGTGAACCATTCATAAGTTTAAAAAACACCACAAAAAACTACGTTCGGAGATAAATCTATCAAAAAAAAAAAACAGACGAATACAGATCTGCTAGCCTTAAGAAGCTACGCTAGGGGTAATGTTTACATGCAGAGAACACGGAGACGGTGTTGTCGCAAAAATTAACCCGAAACTGACAGATCCGTCTCCTAATGTAAGCGTCGAAGCTCGTCATGCCTCACTGTTAACAAAACAAATTACAAACCGCAATGGTCATCGATCGGATTACAAAAGACCACATACTCGAATGTTGAACCAGATTCGGGCTGAAAAATCAGCTACTGGTTCAAATGTTCCCGACACTCGGGAGCTGGACGTACCCCACACCCGGAATATTCCAACAGATGGCCATCTATGCCCGTCATCAAATAACTAAAAGAAAAGAATGAAATATGGTCTAGGGAAGATAATAAAGAATTTCTTACGGCCTTCTACTATGCCATATATTTCCCCACAGATAAATCTAATACTGTATAAACCTACTTAAACTGGAGACAGAAACACCCTGAAGTAAGACCCTACATAGACAGTAACAAACTTGCCAACGTCAGAAGAAACATTATGAAAAAAAATTACTGACTGAAGTAGAGATTGACCAAATTAAACAAGCAGTAAAGGATAAAAAGAACGAAGCTGCAGCTAATGAAGATACTACAGAGGAAATAATTATAGACTAGTCCAGGGCTGATGAAAACGCAGTAATGACTGAAAGAGTTAATGTAACTGATAGGCAAGTGAAATACTCTCTGAACCAATCATAAACACTAAGGCAGATGAAAATCAAATAGATGAAAAAGTCACACAAATATTAACCTAGCAGAACTACATGAGCTAAAAAATCAAATCATGATTGAATGACTGAAAATTAAAGAAACCAGTATGGACGAACGCGATACTCTCCCAAAAATCCGCAATTCTAACCAAAACCTGAAAATAATTGGTAAAATCCGCCTTGCACTTAAGAATATAATTTCAGCTAATGATGTTTATATCACAGATCTGAACCACCTGTACTATGCATCCGCAAAAACTCAACGATTCTATGTGGTGAAAAGATTAGAAAACGGCAACATTCCCACAAAAAGCCTTCTTTGCAAGAGCGTATCCAACACCAAATTAAGCTACTTAGGTCTGACATTGAATGTTTGAAAAACCTTAAGTTTGACAAGCTGCCCGCATAGCGAGGTATGAAAAGCGTGTTAGATTCTTCAAGGACAACATGTTCAAAATTAACCCCAAAAACTTTTACAGGAAGATAGGGAAAACACCAGTTTCTGTGAAGTCTGTACCATCAAAAGAAGAAGTGCAGGGATTTGGGAATAAAATTTGGGCAGAAGAAAAAACATGCAACGAAAAAGTCCCTTGGATTGATAGAATATCTACAGAGTTGAACTCCTTAGAGGAGCAAAAGTGGGAGGGTGTCAAGGTAGAAGATATAAGATCTGCTCTCAGGAGATCAAACAAATGGAAGTCTCCAGAAAAGGATAAAATTCCTAACTTCTGGTTGAATGCTTTCCCAGAGAGCCATGAACTGCTAACAGAACATTACAACGATGTTTTGCAACACCCTAATAGGATGCCTTCTTGGCTAGTAAATGGCTTAACATTCCTGCTTCCAAAAAGTGAAGAAACAAATGAACCAAAAAACTATAGACCCATAACCTGCTTAAAAACTATGTATAAAACGCTAACATCTGTTCTGACTGAATATACCTATAGTTTTTTTAATAGAAAGCAGCATATTCCCTAATGAGCAAACTATGCTGGATCATAGATATAGCATGCCCAGCTGACAACAAGGTATGCGATAAGGAAGAAAGAAAAGTCGATAGATATGACAGGTTAGCTTGGGAAGTTAAGCAGTTGTGGTCGATGAAAAAGCTGGTAGCAGTAGTACCAATAATTGTCGGAGCCCTGGGAACAGTGAGTAATAATCTTGAGAAGTACATGGAACAAATAGGGTCTGCAGTAAGGGTGGAGCACTTGCAGCAAACAGCACTCGAATACTCCGGAAGGTGCTCGAAAAATAAGAGGTGTTACCTTAATTCACTGGTAGTGAAAAGCTGACACTGTAGTACATGTCTAGCGTTAGAAGCTGTGCAAAGGCAATAATAATAATAATAATAATAATAATAATAATAATAATAATAATAATAATGATAATGATAATGATAATAATAATAATAATAATAATAATAATAATAATAATAATAATGATGATAATAATAATGATAATAATAATAATAACAATAATGATAATAATAATAACTTCTTGCGAGTAGATGATGATGAGAATGATAATGATAACAACAACAACAACAACAACAACAACAATAATAATAATAATAATAATAATAATAATAAGATTCCAGGCTTACCATCCCTACAGGAAGTGCAAAAAATCGTATTAACTGGAACGGCTCATGTACTGAGAAGAGCACTATCGTTGTGAAAATAACATCCATCCATGAATTTATTTATTTATTAATTTTTAAATACATATTTTATCTGTGAATTTGCGCGTGTAATCTGGGAATGCATACAATGCCCTTCTCTGCCCTAGGTGTATGGAAAACACTCGGCGAGAAACGGAAGAAAATTTGAAGAAAGAAGGAAAAAACATAATAATAATAATAATAATAATGATAATGATAATAATAATTATAACAACAACAACAACAACAACAATAATATTAATAAGTAGCTAGACCCGTGAAAAATTCACGGAAAACAAAAAATGTAAGCATCTGTAAACAGTGTACTGGTGCCATGAGAAATGTGTGCATATTATGACCGTCTGTCTTTATGTTCTGAGTTCAAATTGTGCCGAGATCGACTTTGCCTTTCGTCCTTTCGCGAAAAGGTGGCAGTAGTGCCAATAGTTGTCGGAACCCTGGGAACAGTGAGTAAAAATCTTGAGAAGTACATGGAACAAATAGGGGCTGCAATAAGGGTGGAGCACTTGCAGAAAACAGCACTGCTTGGAACCACTCGAATACTCTGGATGGTGTATTTCGCCTTTTATACCCTCTTTCAGAGGGGTGTTAGCTTAGTTCATACCCTATTTCAAAGGGGTGTTACCTTAGTTTAGTGGTAGTGAACAGCTGGCACCGTAGTACATCCCCAGCGAAAGAAATTGTGCAAAGGCAACAACAGCAACAACAACAACAACAACAACGCTTTCAAATTTTGGCACAGGGCCAGTAGTTTTTCATGGGAGGGGAAAAGTCGATTACATTGGCCCCAGTGCTCAACTGGTACTTAATTTATCGTTTCCCGAGATGATGAAATGCAAAGTCGATAATGATAATTTCTTTTATGACCACAATGGCGGTAGATGGATGTCATTCCATGAACACAATACAAAATGGTGGAAATTGTTGAAATTCATCGTTTACCATGGATGCCGATGTAAACCAAATAGAAAGTAAGGCTGTAATCAAATAACTGTCATTAACAGACAATATGTTTAACTTCACTTTAGTTCCATTACCCACCAGTTACTTTCTTTTACACTCGTTTTTATCATTCTTTTCTTTTCGTTATGCACCCCACGCCGGTTTCTTTCGGTTCATTTTACATTGATACTTTCCTTTCTTTCTTTCTTTCTTTCTTTCTTTCACTTTCTAGTTTATTTCTCCTTTTATACCCCCTTAATTTTTTTTCTTTACTACACTTTGTACCTCTACTTTATCTTTTCTCCAATTTCCCCCACGTTGTCATTTCTGCTGTTAGAGCCGTCTTTGTTTTTGTCGTTGCTGTTGTTGGTGTGGTTGTTGTTGCTTATATTACTGAACTATATCATTGGTGCCTTCATTTTATTGTGTGATCATTACAATATAACGCTAATGAATCTACAATTCCTTTATTCTTTGGTTTCTGTATAGAATGGAATCAAAAACGAAGCTGTTAATAGCAGGAGATTCTTTTCTTCCAAAGGTATCTACCTCAAGTCAGTGCCTATATTTGCAACTAGTCTCAGAGATTCCTCATTTCAATTTACACTTGAGCAGAAAGTCATATACACTCCATGAATAAGATTTGAGAGAGAGAGAGAGAGAGAGAGAGAGAGAGAGAGAGAGAGAGAGAGAGAGAGAGAGAGAGAGAGAGATTAGTAGTGTATACATACACACATACATATGCACAAATACATACATACACATACACAGACACACACACATATACATACATACATACATACATACATACATACATACATACATACATACATACATACATATATATATATATATGAAGAAAACAAGTCAAGATAGAAAATGCTAAAATAATTTTATAAAGAACATTTCAGTACCGGTTTCAGTCATTGAGACTTTTTCAACTGTAACAATTAAATAGTTAAATTTAGAAAAATTAAAAGAAAAAAATTTTTAAAAGAATATTTGGGGATATCTTAGAATTGGCTGGTTTTACTTGTGAAATTGGTCATATAGTCATATTCTTTGTCGGTGAGCATTTTTAAATGGACTGGACGTAAACATCCAATTCACGATGGAATATAGCCAGCAACAACTCCCCTTCCTCGACATCCTCATTAAGAAATTTAATAACGTAATAGAAACAGATATATACTATAAGCCTACAGATTCCAAGCAATATCTACCATTCAATTCATGCCACCCCAGACACACCAGAATGAATATCCCCTTCAATCTAGCAAAAAGGATATGTACTATAGTTTCTAATGCAAACGCCAGAGACACACGACTACATGAATCAAAAGATACACTCATCACCAGGAACTACCCACCTTCACTAATTGACATATGCATTCAACGTGCCCTTCAACTCAATATCCAGGAACTCAGACATCCCAAATTAAAGAAAAATTTACAACCGAAAGCCTTACCATACATCTCCACACACAACCCTCTTAACAATGAAGCCTTCGACACCATCCTCCAAAACATACCCCTGCTAAAAAAGGACCACAGAATGAACTTAATCCTCCAAACACATACTATCATAAAAATCAAGAGACAGCCCAAATCTATGAAAAGTCTCCTAAAAAAAGCCCGAATACGCTCAACAACACAGAAGCCGACAGTAAAAATATGTGGAAGACCCAATTGTGGGATATGCGATTTTCTAATTGAGGGATCAGAGTTCTTCTTCAAACAGGGACAACGTTTCACAGTGAAAAGCAACTTCACATGTATTTCGGAGAACCTGATATGCACATTAACCTGCTCTGGATGTCAAGAGCAATACATAGGCCAAACAAAAAATAGTCTACGTCAAAGAATGGCCCTGCACAGATCCCAGATAAAAATTCCCCAAAACAGAAAAATAGCATTCAGCCAACACATAGACATTTGCGCCAACGACAAAACTCCAAGCTTCAGGATTTTTCCCCTCTACCAATTCAGGGACGATGCAACTTGGAGCCAACGAATTGTTAAGTAAGCTCTCTTTATTACAAAATACAGGCCCCTTCTGAACGCCTCTACGACAAACGACATACCCTACTCGGCCTTGGAATAGCACAAATACACACGAAAATATTACATTCCTAAGAATTCATTAAAAAGCAGCCCCAATCACTGCTGTAGTCCACAGCGTGCCAACTTTAAGTCATTTAACACCTCACTACTTTCATTCATTCATTCTTCTTCTTCTTCTTCTTCTTCTTCTTCTTCTTCTTCTTCTTCTTCTTCTTCTTCTTCTTCTTCTTCTTCTTCTTCTTCTTCTTCTTCTTCTTCTTCTTCTTCTTCTTCGTCTTCTTCTTCTCTTCTTCTTCTTCTTCTTCTTCTTCTTCTTCTTCTTCTTCTTCTTCTATCTTGACTTGTTTTTTCATATATATCAACTCGTGTGTTTCTTTTCATCCTTATACATACATACATACATACATACATACATACATACATACATACATACATACATATATATATATATGTATATATATATATATAGGTTATAAAATGAGATAGGGGTTGAAAATTCAACCCACCATGGGATAACATATATCCAATATACTGCTAGATAAGTATGTTTCTCCATTTTCTAATTTTGTATATATATATATATATATATACATACATACATACAACATACATACATATACATACATACATACATACATATATATATATATATATATATATATATATATATATATATGTACAAAAACACATATGTAGTAAATATATGGATAAATGTTTTGCAGTTATATGGAAAATATATTTCATGTGCAAAGCGATTAGTGAAAGGGGTCAATAAACTGAAAAGAACCTGATTTAAAACGATGTATAGTTAATACAGAGACACTGTAGATTTTAATCAAGACGCATATTGAGGTCCCAATACTATAGCATAACAGTTTCTGAAAGTATGTATGTACATGTGTGTATATGTATGTATGTATGTATGTATGTATGTATGTATGTATGTATGTATGTATGTATGTATGTATGTATGTGTGTGTGTGTATGTATGTATGTATGTATGTATGTATGTATGTATGTATGTGTGTATGTATGTATGTATGCATACATGTATGTATATATGTATGTATGTATGCATGCATGTATTTATGTATGTATGTATGTATGTATGTATGTATGTTTGTGATTCATTCACAAACTTCCTTACAAGAACATGGACCAAAATCTTCAGAAAATACGAAATTACAATAATTTCAGTATCATGATTAGCGAAAGTGAAACCGGTCGACAGACACAATACTCTTACACTTATAAAATATATTAAAAAATATATTAAAACTATATAAACTGTGTGCATTTTCCTTCTTTTATTTTATATATATATATTTTGCATTACAAAGTGGAGATAATCGAAATTCTCCTCCCTTTAACTATATACATACATACATACATGCATGCATGCATACATACATACATACATACATACATACACACATACGCACGTACACACACACATACATATATATATATACACGTGTATACAAACTTAAGTATTTATACATGCGTAGATGGATGCATCAACTGTAGTAGAACTTTGTCGGTTACGACGATAAGGTTTCAGTTGGTCTGATCAATGGAACAGCCTGCTTGTGGAATTTATGTGCAAGTGGCTGAGTACTCCGTAAACATGCGTACCTTTAGTGCTGTTTTCAAGGACAATAAGCATGACACAGAATGTGACAGGGCTGGCCCTTTGAAATACAGGTAGTTCTCATTTTTGCCAGCTGAGTGGACTGGAGCAACATGAAATAAAGCGTCTTGCTCAAGGACACAATGTGTCACTGGGAATCGAACTCACAACCTTACAATTGTGAGCCAAACACCCTAACCACTAAGCTATGCACCTTCACAGACGCATACATACCAATATAGATTTCTTTTACTTGTTTCAGTCATTTCACAGTGGCCATGCTGGAGCACCGCCCTTAGTCGAACAAATCCACCCCATGATTTACTCTTTGTAAGCCTAGTACTTATTCTATTGATCACACACACACACGTGTGTGCGTATTTAAATACAAACACATATATGTATATGTTGTGTGTATATGTATATTATATATATATATATATATATATATATATATATATATATATGTATATATATATGTATATATATATATATATATATATATATATATATATATATATATATATATATATATATATATATATATACATATATATATACATATATTCATTCATTCATACACGCACACACATTCATAATGTTTGTATATATGTATACACGCACACACATATATATATTATATATATGTATACATTAATGTATGTATGTATGTATGTATGTATGTATGTATGTATGCATGTATGTATGTATGTATATATATATATATATATATATATATATACACACAGATACATACATACATACATACATTCACTCATACACACACATACACACACGCGCGCGCACGCACACACACACACACACACACACACACACACACACACACACACACAGTTCTGTATTGCAATATTTAAGCCACAGCCAAACGGCTGTAATTAGGATTCTGAAAGGAACAGCAGCAACTTTTTGAGTGCATATCATAAATGATGGCGTGAAATGGGTATGTTTTCACATACCGTAAACAAAATCTAGAAGCAGTTAGAATGTCGGCAAAGAAAACTGGATAAAATATGTACCTGGCTACAACAAAAACCAATCCGACGAGGTTGACTAGCATTACAGACCTTCCCCCATTCTTACCAGGATCAGAATCATACAAACGATGGTTCATATATCATCAGTGAGTACTTATTGACACAGATTGAGAATCTGCTGTACAGATTGAATATCGGCTGGCACTGAAGGAAAATGTGTCACACAGAGTGAAAACCTGTTACATAATATGAACAACTGCGACACGGAGAGAACATTTCATTCAGAAAGAATCTCAGTAACATTGCCAAACTGACCATCTGCAGCACAAATTTAACATTTGTTGCATACACCGAACCGTAGTGGAACTGCCAAGCATCTGCGGCATAGTACAAATCTCAATGACACTGCCAAACATGTATGGCACAATCTGAACATGTGTGACGCTGACAAACGTCTGTGAAAGAAACTGAATAACTGTGACTCAGACTGAACATCAGCGACACAAAACAAACCTCAGTGGCACGGCCAAATATATGCGACCCCTGCGGCACAATACAAGCCTCAGCACATTTCCAAAAATCTATGACACACTGAACATCTACAGCACACATTGAACATTTGTGGCACAAACTAAACATTTACGGTGCAGAACGACCGTCAGTGGCACTACCAAACATCTGCGGTACAGAACGAATATCTGTGAATCTACGTCTACCTGATCATCAGTGGCACATCTGAACCCCCGTGACACTGAGTAAGACGGAATGACTAAATATTTGTTTCTTTACTACCCACAAGGGGCTAAAAACAGAGGGGACAAACAAGGACAGACAAACGGATTAAGTCGATTACATCGACCCCAGTGCGTAACTGGTACTTAATTTATCGACTCCGAAAGGATGAAAGGCAAAGTCGACCTCGGCGGAATTTGAACTCAGAACGTAACGGCAGACGAAATACGGCTACGTCTTTCAGAATGTTCCCCTCCCAATTAAATTAATTAGAAGGCAGACGGGTCTAGTACATGAAATTGACCTCAGTTAATAACTGGTACTAATTTTATTGCCACAAGAAAGATGAAAAACTCTCTTGGCGCCGGCAAAATCCGAAAGAACCAAGAATGCGAAAAGAGAAGATATTAAAAATAACAAAGAGTTTAGTTCGGCGCTTTATGGTTATTTCTGCTTAGATCATCACACCCAGAATATTAACCAGCTGCAGGGTATGCATGTATGTATGTATGTATGTATGTATGTATGTATGTATGTTTTATGTATGTATGTATGTATGTATGTATTTACGCACACGCGCACACACTCGCACGCACCCACGCACACACACAACAAACACACACAGACATATATGAACGTGCGCCATAAAGGAAGTGATTCTCTTAAACTTTTACGCTGTAGCTAATTATTATTCATATTCTTGGGTTACTCTAAGTCATAAACAGTGTGTGTGTGTGTGTGTGCGTGTGTGTGTGTGCATGCGCGCGTATGTGTGTGTGCGTATGTGGGGAGAGAGAGAAAGAGAGAGAGAGATAGAGAAGAGAAAGAGAGAGAAAGAGAGAGAGAGAGAGAGAGAGAGACTTCTTATATACATCAATTCTTTTAAAGTCTATTCCTCGCTCTCTGTGTATGTATATATGTATGTATGAATGTAGGCGTATGTGTGTATGAATGCATGTATGTATCTGTGTATGTATGAATGTATGTACGTATGTATGTATGTATGTATGTATAAATGCATGTATGCAACGAAGTATGCATGTATATATGTGTGTATGTATTTATGTATGTATGCATGTGTATATATGTATTTGTGTATGTATGTATATTTTCCTGGTTTTATTGATTTTTTTGCTGTACCAATGGAGAAATAGCCATCTTCTACTCTAGAAATAAGATTCCTTCATTGGAATTTAGTAGTCAAGTATGAATGTATACGTATGTATAATTGTATGTTTGCATGTATACACATATTCATATATATACATGCATGTGTGTGTAAGTGCAAACATGATAGCGTCGAATTTGGGGTAATTATTGCAAGCTGAACTTCTTAAATGTTTTACATATCTTGACAGTGTCTTTTATTGCTTGTAGCTATAATCTGTTGACAAGGCGTATTCTGTCTAGTTTTGCGAATCCCTCCATCCTTAAGAGGATCAGAACTACGTAAACGTAACTTTTAGAGCCCACCCCTCGAATCTTTTTATTTCGAGGTCTCATCCCTTCAATCAAAATTCATAATCTACGCACCTTTTATTCATGGCTATATTTTACTTTATTCTATCTGAAGTTCAATATTTCACGTTATCCTAAACAACATCTTTAAAAGTACAACCTGTTACATTTATTTAGGTCTATTACAAATTTCAACAAGTAAAACTTCCAGATATGAATAAAAGAGCACTTTTATAATCCAGGCAACTTTCAAAGACAAACACACAGCGCACTTTTCGCATCCCGAAATCTTCGATCAGTTCAAAATAATGAAGCCGAGAGCTAAGTTCGTATTCAATAGATCTCAGAAACAATCCACAAAGTCTGGTACACATTTGTAGTTCAATGTAATATTTCTACAAGACCTTTTGCAGGTACAATGTATTACCATTTTATTTCTTGAAATTTTCACCTAACATAGTTTAATTCTTGTTCAACATCTTAACCAAAATAAATAAACGACTCATCTACGTACTTTGATCTTAACATGGGGCCCTTCAACCGCGGAGGAACCCTGCGACCGCAGATTACAGGGTTTTGGCGACAGCCCTGGTTGCTAAATTCTGCAATAATTATTAGTAAAAATCTAAAACAGTCTGGATGGAGAAACGGCAGATTTCTCTTTTTCACTAATTTTTAACATTATGTTGACATCAGCCGGGCAAATGATAATTTCTTTTCTCGATTGCAGATCATTATATTTGGCATGTCTTCCTGGGATTCAATCGAAGTCGTATATGTATGTATGTATAATTTAAGTTTTTGAGAGAGTTCAACCCGGTCGATAACAAAACGACAAGACTTTTTGAGTTAAGAGGGTTCCCGATGTTTGTAAATATATGTAAATATATGTAAATATATGGCCCAGTTAGAATTTTGTTCTGGTCGAGTAGCCCATCCCGCTCAAAAGGTCTCTGAATAAGGATTGTTTAAGGATGTTGAACGAAACAATCATGTTTCCAGAGGTGAATTATTCAAACCGCAAAGAATCCCTCTCAACACATGGCTATGATGTTCACCCACTACTTCTGCTCGTGGTCAGAGATGCACATATCGTCAGCCACTAAGGGACATGGTCAACTGGTTAAGGTAAAAAAACTGTCAAGCAAATCTGTGGTATTGAGCAGAATATTTGCTATAGCACATCATTTTGTGCCAAGACAAAACAATGTACATGATAACACTTCCAATCAGTTAAGATCAGAATCCATGAGAGCCACTGGCTGGTACTGCATCATCATCATCATCATCATCATCGTCATCATCATCGTCATCATCATCGTCATCATCATCGTCATCATCATCGTCATCATCATCGTCATCATCATCATCATCATCATCATCATCATCATCATCATCATTATTATTATTATTATTATTATTATTATTATTATTATTATTATTTCACTTATCGATTCACTTGCTCCGGCTCTTTCAGTAACAGCAGAAAACATTACTACTACTACTACTACTACTACTACTACTACTACTACTACTATTTTGTCTGAGAAAAATTTAATGTATTATTCTATAGGCCTTATAGATGTAGAAAGTGAAGTGAATTGGTAAATAAGTAAGAAAATAAATAAATAAATAGATAAAGAAAGAAATATAACTGGAATGGAATTTACCATAACATCACTGATTTTCACTGTGATATTTTTGGTATTGTATAGTATCTAATTCGTCTGGAAGGATCGTAGTGGAAGGAAATTCAAAAACTCGAGAGTGTCAACAACATTACGACGATGACGACAACGACGACGAAAACCACTGCCACTACCGCCGGCGCCGCCACCACCACCACCACAACCACCACCACCACCACCCACCACCAACAACAACAACAACAACACCAACAACAACAACAACAACAACAAATTATTTATAATGATTGTTTCAAATTTTGGCACAAGGCCAGCAATTTTGAGGTAATGGACTCCATTACTTGACTGCTACTTTATTCTATCGACCTCGAAAGGATGAAAGGTAAAGTTGACTGCAACGGTATTTAAACTCAGAACGCAAAAAGCCAACCCCGGCGGAATTTGACCTCATTTGGTCAGTCAATTATAATAAAAGATGATCATGGCTAAATAGCTTTGATCATAAGTCTGGTCGTCCAGAGTTGATCTGGGCCTAACCACCGCTGCCACCACCACTACCGTCGCCACAAATAAGAACACGAACAAGAACAAGAACAACAGCAGTAGCAGCAGCAGCGATAACAACATCACATCTACAACACAGTAACCAATTGACTGAGAATTGATTAGTTTTTTTAGTTAGACAGTCAAGCAGACGATCAAATGGCGCCCACCTCGCCTTCAGGTCTGAATGAAAAACTTTTGTAGGTATTAGTAAGTTAACTGAGGAAACATCTCAACAATTTCAAGAGTTCTCCTTCAACATGTCAGCCATCTTGTTTATACTTCCTGTTAAACTGACATTTGCTATCGGAGACGCGACTTAAGTATGATGTCTGGGAAGAAGGGCAAGGCTCATTAGGAACATTCATTAAATAGTATTCTCGTCCCATCTACACCTTTCCTTGACAGACAGAATACTTTTGTCGGGAACGATCAAGTTTCTTCGTTAATGCTAACAAGAGTTCAGTTTAGTTATTGTCCCACAATAAATAAAGATGTACGATCGGTATATTTAGATAGGTATGCTTGTATGAATGGATGCATATATGCGTACAGATTTATACACACACAAACGTACGCACACACACACACTCACCCACAGACACACACTCACCCACATACCCACACATACTCAAGCGCACGTACATAAACAGATGTATATGAATATGTTCTTGTTCACACACCACACACACACATTTACACATACACGCACGCGAATATATAGAAGCACATTCGATTTTTAAAGAACTGTGTGATGCATGTATGTGGGTGTGCACGTGTGTACATATACATACATAGATAACATATATATGTATGTATATATGTGTATATATATGTATATATATATATATGTATATATCAAGACTGGGACCACGGGCCATACGTCCCTTGCCCAATTCAAGATCACAGCATACATGTACACTACAACATAATTTCTTTTCCTCAACATGCCCTATTTAACATTGTCCCGAAAGAGATCAAAGAGGAACAGGATCCCATCAACTTTAAACGGAGTCTGGATAGATTCCTTCAAGGAATACCAGATAAGCCACCTATAATTGGATACAACTCACCCAACAAAAACTCACTACTTGAATGGACCATAAACAAAACTTGACTTAACAGGATTCAAATAATCCTATCAGTGGTGTGCTATTAAGTTAGACATGGCCTGGACCAATCATTGGTCGAAGCATATCTAAGTTTATCTAAGTTTATCTAAGTTTATATATATATATATATATACTATATTGAGGGTACTACTATTCGTAGATACCAACACGCTAAGAGGGACCAATGCGGTCAAAACTACACGCTGACTACTGATAATTTCTTTTAAAGATTTTATCCTCAATTGTTAATATATATATATATGTATGTATGTGTGTGTGTGTGTGTGTGTGTGTGTGTGTGTATATTGTACCCCTATTAATTCGTACTCAGCTTATATAAAGTAATACCGGTATCTGTACAACTTCAAATAGTTCAATTTAATTAAATCAGTATATAGTTAACATGTTCTTTAACCTCAGTTGCTCCCTTATTAAATACAAGTTAAATCCAATTTGATCAATCTCCATAGAAACCATATAATAAGTTAATATTTAGATAAGTAATAATAAATAAATATTAAACTATTTCTTTGCAATTTTCTTTTCCTCCCTCTATTGTGGTAAAAATTTGGTATATACTCAAAATATTCAAAGAAGTTTTATCCTTTTGTAAAAATTTCATTCTTAATAATCTTGATTACCCTAAATTTTTTACTTTATACAATAAGACAATATTGTTTGAAATGATCTTTAGAAATTACTTGATTTATCTCTTTCCTAAATAGCTCTACCCTCCTGATCTTAGTATTTATAAGGACCTTTATATATATAACCATTCTAAACAAGTACCACTAAGAAACTATAAATATCATGTAGGGAGTAATAACTTCTTAAACCTAATTTTAAAAAAAAGATTAGTGTAAGATATGATTGTTCCATAACTTAAATATTCCTTTAGCTGATACCAAACATCAGTCTTTTATTGATAATAGCTAAATAAGTAAATATATAATTTTTAGTCTAATATATTTTGAATTATTATGCATGAAACGATTGTACTGCATTACCTCTGGATATCCTTCTTGCTTATATTGATTTTAATATGGATAATACCGTACTAAATTCTGCTGCCTCAACTTAAGTACCATATTCATCTGAATCTAAATATATGTATGTATGTATGTATGTATGTATGTATGTATGTATGTATGTATGTATTGTATGTTATATATATAAATTATATATATATATATATATATATATATATAGATATATATATATATAATATTATATATATATTATATATATATATATATAATGTGGGGTATATATATAGTCAAGCTAAGCAAGAAGAACAGCAAGAAAAAAACACGCGAGGACGTGGAACAAGTACTGTGTTATTGGACGC
>NC_042998.1:61778898-61821471 GCF_006345805.1 Octopus sinensis | reverse complement strand
AGCATTCTTTTCAACTCTTTAATGATTTTACCAGCACGCCGCCTCTAATAAATAATAACGACAACGACGACGACAACAACGACAAGTGGAGGCGCAATGGCCCAGTGGTTAGGGCAGCGGACTCGCGGTCGTAAGAACGCGGTTTCGATTCCCAGACCGGGCATTGCGAGTGTTTATTGAGCAAAAACACCTAAGCTCCACGAGGCTCCGGCGGGGAAGGGTGGTGAACCCCGCTGTATTCTTTCACCACAACTTTCTCTCTCTCTTTCTTCCTACTTCTACCACAAAGCAGAGGAATCATGGTGTAACCCACTATGGTGTGGTAAACTTTCAGACCCTATCTAGATTGCGAATTCTCTGTACCCCAGGATGGTTCAGCTCTCCACCCGTTAAAAGCCACCGTTTACGGAATGAGGATAACAACGTAGCTTTCGCGCCCGTGCAACCGCAGTCTATCGCGTGTGGTGGGTGAATCTTCAAGTTGTCACACGCATTCTTAGTAGCTCAGAATAGCTTGGAGATTATTGTTTGTGGCTAATGGCGTGAGTCCTGTTTGGAATAATAATAATAATAATAATAATAATAATAATAATAATAATAATAATAATAAGAAGAAGAAGAAGAAGAAGAAGAAGAAGAAGAAAACAACAACAATAATAACAGCAACTGTCTATGTCATTTCTGCAAAGGCAATAATAACCAAGAGAAACTAATAAATTCTTCAGATGAGGAGAATCTGCAGGAAGACAACGATATTTTCTATTTTTTTTTTAATTGAAATCTATATTTAATTGAAATCTGTATTTCTCGAAAAGCCATAAAAAAGTACTTGTAGAAAACATGAAAGAAGAATCTTTAAATATCTCAATAAACACAAGAACTTATGTGATTCTGAATAAATTTCGTTGGCAGCATCCTGTCACTGTTTGAGTTGTTTGTTTCTAATTCTTTGAAATAGTTCTTGGAAAGCTGTTTGTGCTAATTCTCAAAACTAGTGTTTGGTAATTTTTCCCGATAGTGAAATCCATTAAGATACCATAGTCAGATACATGATGGTGGGGTAGCGGATATATTCTAAGTTGACTGTTATGAAACTTTAGTTAAAAGTTTAATAATTATATCATAATACCTTAGGATACGTAATTAATTACCTCGTCAACGATCTTGAGAAACTGGGTTTCACAAGACCATTACTAATTAGGAAATTATAATTAAAAGCTGTTAAATATAGTTTAACCTATTATAAGTGCATACACACGCTAAAGCAAACCGATATATATGTATGGACACGTACATATACATACGTATAAATAAACCAACGGTTATATATACATGCGTAATGGCATACAAATATATTTATATTACACATACATATACACACATAATGACTTACCAACAAATTAATATATATATACCTAAATATATACACGTTTAAGCACACCAACATATATTACTTTATTACACAAACACATACACGTATAGATACTAACATTTATATGACGTATACATAGACACGTTGAGATATGTGGGATCTATTCCATCTTAGTCACAGACTTTTTATTATTTTTTTTAACTAAGCAGTTTGAAACTTCGAATATTGGTCGAAATTCTACTCGTCGTTGATTGGGTGAAATTACCCAAATACGACAACTTTAACACGAAATAACTTCTAAAATACGAAATTTTTTCAAAAATGTTTAAAGTAAACCATGTTCTACGTGAGAAATTCTACTAGTATTCGAAGTTTTAAACTGTTTAGTTAAAAAAAATTAATTAAAAAATCTGTGACTGAGATGGAATAGATCCGATGTTTGTATATTATGCACGCATACATATACATGCGTATAAATAAATCAACAGATTTATATTATGCATACATATACACACACATACACATGCCAATAAATTAATATATACACATCTTTAGGCCTTGTGCTTATAGTAGAAAAAAATATATACACATTTGTATGCAAATATATACTTACATTCCATACATGCTTACAATATGTGTGTATATATATATATATATGCGAGTGTGAATTATGATATTCATATACATATAGATATATGAGAGCGTGTGTGTGTCTGCGCGTGCGCATGTTTACATACACACATACATGCAAACACACACACACCACAAGCATGCTCGTAATTTTGTTGTTGTTGTTGTTATTGCTCTTGTTGTTGCCGCTATCAGTCGTAAAATTGAAGATTAGCCCCTGTCTTGTCTTTCAATGTGTGTCAAGAAATAAGAAGAGATAAAAAAGATAGGAGCGACAAAAGTGTTAAGAAATAAAATGATAACGGCGATAAAAAGAAGATCTAGAGTAAAAGAAATATGATTTCTTACGTGGAAAACAAGAGAAACTGATAATAGCTTAAGTTACCCGTCTACACGTAGACGATGGAGAAATAGATAAGGGTCGAAGATTTAGTTAGAATTAGCAGATAGATGGTTCAGGAAAAGGGGTATCAAGATGAGAAATGAAGATGAAAAAAAAGAAAGAAAAAAGAAAAGAAAAGCAGTGTGAAACAAAGAATGAAAATGGCGCATAAAAGCGATTGTGATGGTGGATCTACAATTAAAGATGGACGAGAGATTAATTTTTTTTTATTTCATTTTATTTTAATAATATTTTTACATTTTATTCTCTCTCTCTCTTTTACTCTTTTACTCTTTTACTTGTTTCAGTCATTTTGACTGCGGCCATGCTGGAGCACCCGCCTTTTAGTCGAGAGCAAATCGACCCGGGACTTATTCTTTGTAAGACCCAGTACTTATTCTATCGGTCTCTTTTTCCGAACCGCTAAGGGACGGGGACGTAAACACACCAGCATCGGTTGTCAAGCAATGCTAGGGGGACAAACACAGACACACAACATATACACACACACTTATATATATATACATATATACGACAGGCTTCTTTCAGTTTCCATCTACCAAATCCACTCACAAGGCATTGGTCGGCCCGGGGCTATAGCAGAAGACACTTGACCCAAGATGCCACGCAGTGGGGATGAACCCGGAACCACACAGCCACTCCTGCCGCCCTTTATTTTAATATTATTTTTACATTTTATTCTATGTTATTTTAAAGTTATTTTTACATTTTATTCTATTTTATTTTAATATTATTTTTACTTTTATTCTATTTTATTTTAATATTATTTTTACATTTTATTCTATTTTATTTTAATATTATTTTTACATTTTATTCTATTTTATTTTAATATTATTTTTACATTTTATTCTATTTTATTTTAATATTATTTTTACATTTTATTCTATTTTATTTTAATATTATTTTTACATTTTATTCTATTTTATTTTAATATTATTTTTACATTTTTTTAAATTAAAAAAGAAAAGGAAGATATTTTGAGAAAGTAAATGATTTAACAACGGAAAAAGGATTTCATAAACTGGCAAAATTATTGTTGACAGGAGAGAAGTGTGTGTACGTATCTATGAATCGATCAAAGGATATAGATCCTTTCCCGAGTCATACAGACTCATAAGGCCAGTTTCCCGGTTTCCGTGGCGCATATATTCACCCCCTCCTCGCCTGGACAGCACACCGGTCTGTTGTAGGATTACTCATTTTGGTTCACTAAGTGGACCGGAGTAACATGAAATATACTGTTTAGCTCAAGAACACAACACGTCGCCCAGTCCAGGAATCGAAACCTCAATCTTACGATCATGAGTCCAACACCCTAACCACTAGGCCACGCGCTTCCACCTCCACCCTCCCCCACACATATTTCAAAAAAAGGTTTTAGCAAAATATACTTAGCGGCATCTCGTCCATCATTGGGTGCTGAGTTCAAATTCCGCCGAGGTCGACTTTTTTCTTTGATTCTTTCGGGGGTCGATAAAATAAGTACCAGTTAAGTACTGAGATCGATGTAATCGACTTACCCAACTCGCACGAAAATGCTGGCCTTGTGCCAAAATTTCAAATCAATACTTGAAGGAAGATTTCTTAAATTAGAAATGATTAACTCTCTCTCTCTCTCTCTCTCTCTCTCTCTCTCTTATATATATAATATATATATACTATATATATATATATATATATAATATATATATAATATATATATATAACAATTTGCAGCGTGGAAGGTGTTGTAAGCCATTTACAAACACCTATATAACGGGAAGGTTTACGAAAAAAACAAAAGACGAAGGCAGGTGGAGTACAAACAAACAATTGTATTAGTATGGCGCTCAGGAATAGAAGTAAAACAAGTCTTTTACGTTTCGAGCCTACGCTCTTCGACAGAAAGATACACAGAAAAGAAACAAGAAGAGAAAAAAAATGCGTGTAGGAGCTAACGATCCATCATGGCGTACATATAAGAAGGATGTGTGTAATATAATTTTTCTGAAACTTCGGATGTTTGAATATACTAGGCCACTGGTTTTAAATTGATATATACACACACACACACACACACACATACACACACACACACACACACACACACACACACACACACACACACACACACACGCACGCACACACACGCACGCACACACACACACACACACACACACACACACCACACACACACACACACACACACACTCATATAAAACGTATATAAACAAATCTTTCAAAAAACCCGAGAATGACATGAAGCTTTTGGAAGGAAGCTTTCGAGAATATGAAAATTCCCTCCCTAAAAGTTCATGCCATTTTGGTTTTTCCTTAGACGTCCTTTTTTTTTTTTTGTTAAATATAATTGCCTAATTAAGGCGGTGAGCTGGCAGAAACGTTAGCACGCTGGGCGAAATGTTTAGCGATATTTCGTCTGTCTTTACGTTCTTGAGTTCAAATTCTGCCGAGGTCGACTTTGCTTTTCATCGATAAATTTAGTACCAGTTGCGTATTTGAGTCGATCTAATCGACTGGCGCTCCTCCCCACAAAATTTCGGGCCTTGTGCCTAGAGTAAAAAAAAATAAAATTGATAATTTTTAATTATAAGAAAAATCTTTCTTCTAGTTGTCACTCTACTGATAAAACATTAGATTCACTTCACACTGATTTCATTTTTAAAGTAATTCTAATTTATCTTAATTCTGGGATTTCCCCCTCTATCGTTTTTTTTAGCAGAATTTCTCAGTAAGAAATGGTTTTTCTCTCTCTTCATTAATAGTATTTGTGACGTTGATGTTGTTTTTGCTTATCTCCAGGTCAACCCTGATTGAACAAACATGTGATCAAAGGCTGTCCAACAACGACCATTTCGTCTACTAATTTTTATTTATAAATTACATTTTCTAACGAATCCTGCTTTTAGATATGAAAACTTTGACTGTTATTTCTAGCATGGCCAATGACCATGTAGAATCTTCCTCCAGAGGCACGACATGCCAGACATGTATGTTAAACTTAGGGTACAGATAACTGGGCGCACGCTTAATCAACCACCAACAGAGCGAAGGAAGTGAGACAGATATGCTAACGTAAATAAATAGATAAATAAATAAATAAATAAATAATAAAAGTAAATAAACAAAACTGTCTACAGTTTTCATACTTATCAGCCTCGTTTCTACCTCATGCTGAAGATTTCATAGATATTTGGAGCAGGCACGTTTACACCTCTCCATACACACACGCGTATGTGTATATATATTATATATATATATCAAAATAAAATACAAAATGGGACAAGAACGCAAAAAATCCGGACAACTAGGTATATATATATATATATACTACGGCACTCCGTCGGTTACGACGATGAGGGTTCCAGTTGAGCCAATCAACGGAACAGCTTGCTCGTGAAATTAGCGTGCACGTGGCTGAGCACTCCACAGACACGTGTACCCATAACGTAGTTCTCGGGGAAATTCAGCGTGACATAGAGTGTGACAAGGCTGGCCCTTTGAAATACAAGTACAACAGAAACAGGACGAGAGAGGGAAAAAAAGTTGTGGTGAAAGAGTACAGTAGGGTTCGCAACCATCTCCTGCCGGAGTCTCGTGGAGCCTCAGGTGTTTTTGCACAATAAAACTCACAACGCCCGGTCTGAGAATCGAAACCGCGATCCTATAACCGCGAGTCTGCTGCCCTAACCACTGGGCCATTGCGCCTCCACAAACACACACACACACACGCACACGCACACACGTATGTCTGTCTGTCTGTCTGTCTGTCTGTATGTATGTATGTATATAGTATGCATGTATGTATGTCTTTGTTCAGTTTTATTTCAAGATTTCTTGCCAATAGAGAAAGAACCGATTTCTAACCTTGGTCCAACGTTCCTTCATTGGAATTTCAACATCAACAACAGTGTATTTTTGCTTGTATGTATGTATGTATGTATGTATGTATGTATGTATGTATGTATGTATGTATGTATGAATCTATGTATGTATGTATGTATGTATTTATGTACGTATATGTGCGTGAGTGTGTATATATATAAATTAGAAAAAAAACACTTTTTATCAATTCAATAATGAAAAATTAAATTATACCATTTAGAAAAATTACATCTTATAGAAAGATTAAATATAAGATAAAACATATAATTATGATTAAGTAATGTGCGAAATAATAAATAAAACGTATATATATATATATATATATATATATATATATATATATATATATAATATATATATATATATATATATATATATACACGTACAGAATTTCTGGAATGAAATATATATATTCTATCATTTCATTATCTTATCTTATATTATATTAAAAGATTATAAATAAAACGTGGAAATCAAAGTTGGATTTTGTTTGAGTGATATTCTTCTATACACAATCATACACACAACTGTGTATGTATATATATATATATATATATATATATATAATATATATATATATATATATATATATATATATATATATACATACACACATACAAAATTTCTGGAAGCACTTCGTATATATATATATATATATATATATATATATATATATATATATATATATAAGGGGCGAGCAACAGGTTGCTTAGCCACATACCGAAAAATCAGAAATAGCAGTCAAAGACTGTTTATTTCTATTTTTGACAAATATGACTCCACATACATACATATATATATACGGAGAGTTTACGAAAAAAACAAAAGACGAAGGCAATGGTGTACAAAACAAACAGATGTATTAGTATAATGTTCAGGAATAGAAAAAGTCTTTACGTTTCGAGCCTACGCTCTTCTACAGAAAGGAACACAGAAAAAAACAAGGAGAGGAAAAATAATGTGTGTAGTGGCTAACGATCTATCATGGCGACAGAAGGGTCACACAGGAGAGCGAAGAAGTAGGGGAGATAACAAAGTAAAGATGACCCCCCCCCAACACGAAGGTGGGTGTGTGTATAAGAGAGTAGGTATGTGCGTGTGAAAGAGGACTGGTGGACTGGACGTGTGCGTGTATGTATGTGTAGGTGTGAAACTGTGGGGATGGGAATTGGTCACTGCTGGTGTGTGGGTGGTGTGTTGTGATGTGATGTGTAATGTAGTGTGGCGTGGTGTGATGTTGTTGGGAGGTGGGGGAGGTGAGAGTGGGGAAAACACGGGTGAGGTGTGGGTTCGGCTGAGGGTTGGTGTAGAGTTGGGGTATGTGGGTAGGCAGAGGGTGGGGGTAGAGGTGGTGTTTGTGGGTAGACAGAGGGTGGGGATAGAGTTGGGTTATGTGGGAGAGGGTGTAGGGGATATGGTGGTGGAATGGGATGGAGGGATGGGAAGGATAGGGAAGGTGGAGTAGGAATGTGTAGGGGCGGGGTGGGCTTATGGGGGAGGGTTGTCAATGAAGGGGGAAGGGGAAGGTGGGTATGTGAGGAGAGAGAGTAAGAGAGAAAGAGAGAAGAGAGAAAGAGGGAGAGAAGAGGGAACGAGATTAAGAGAGAAGAGAGAAAGAGAGAAGAGAGGAAGAGAGAAGAGAGGAAGAGTGTAAGAGAGAAGAGGGAACGAGAGTAGGGGTGAAGAGAAGTAGGAATGAAGAGAAGTAGGAGTGAAGAGAAGTAGGAGTCGGGGCAAGAGATGAGAGTTGGGTGGGAGGAAGTAAGAGGGAGGGGGAGAGGGGCAAGAGGAGGAGTTTAGATGAAGAGGGGAGGAGAGTTGAGCCCAAATGGCGTAAAAGAGCGAAGAGAGAAGATTAATCCTTGTTCACGGCGCAATCCAGATGTTTTGAGACACTTTTAGGAGAGGCAGTTATAACTGTCCTACATTATTATGATTTTACTATATCACTACTATGCATCTAATAATCTGACCTGCCAAGTGTTGTTATTCCAAATTGAAAGAGACGGCTGTAGCAGTCTTTTGAACACACCCTGCTAAACATGGCTTGTCACAGCTGACTAGTTTTCAGAATGCAGTCAGGACTTCTGGAAACTCGCGATGCAATAAACACTGTTTATGGTTCAACTTTTTCGCGAGTACAAGCGGTTCAAAGACGATAGAAGAAAAGTGAGAGACGATGGGAAGTGTGGGAGGGAGAGGAATGTCAGAACATCGGAGCTGATTGAGAAAATGAGTAATTTTCTGTATGAAGACTGTCGTGTGTCTAGAAAGACAATAAGCATACAGTTTCAAGAGAAAAGATAAAGATTCCCTTCAGTCACGAATGACCATGGAATTGCACCTAGAAAGTTCCGCTCCGAGGTACAGTTCTGAGCATGGTTGTTTATGGAAGACCAACAGACGTCTATGCATACCAGTGTCCCGTCTCCATACCACCGATGTTATCCAAGGGAAAGGCAAAGGGACCGATACAGCTTGGCACCTCAAGCCGATACAGCTTGGCACGTCACAGCTCATTTCTACAGCTGAGTGAACTGGAGCGACGTGAAATAAAGTTCTGATAAAGAACGCAACACAAAGCCCGGTCCAGGAATCGAACTCACTACCTCATGATTGTGAGCTCGACGCTCTAACCACTGAGTCATGCGCTTTCAGTTTCGAGCAGGTGTGGAGATTGTACACAGAATTATTCATGAAGATCTGAACATGTATGAAATTTGTGCAAGGTTTGTGCTCCGTGATCCTAGTAACCAATTATTTGGCAGAGATAATGAGCATGAAATCTGTCCCTCAACATCCCTACAGTTCAGACTTTTCTTGCTTCCTATGACTTTCGGTTATTCCCCAAGCTGAAGGAGAACCTCAGCGCTGTCGCTTAGGAGATGAAGGCAGCTTTGACAAGGATCCTGAACATCTTCCTTTTGGAGGCCTTCTAGGGAGCTTTCTCGAAATGGCTGGAGCACTACAAGAAGAACATCGAAGTCAGAAGATTCTACTTTGAACGAAATTAAGGCTAAGAGTCACAGATGAGCCAATTTCACAGCAAGAAGCGCAAATGAGAGAACAACACCAATTAGCAATGCCCCAGCATGGCTACGGCTCTCCAGATGGAACTAGTAAAAGAGTAAAGGAGTACACACACACACACACACACACACACACACACAAGCACACAGACATATATATATAGTAAAAGGAGAGATATAATATCCAGGCAGATATCTAGGTTGGTTCCTTCCGGTGGTGCGTTTTTTGGTAATCTACGTAATCTATATATCCAATATATATATATATAATTTTATATAATATATATATATCATATATATATATATATATATAATATATATATATATATATATATATATATATATATATTGCACAAATAATAGCAGCTCATAACGAAAAAATAATATCGAAAATTCAAAAAAGCTATTCTAATCAGAGTGGGAAAGTAAATATTCAGAATGATGTCAAACCGAATAAAGAACTCAAATGGAAGAAAACGCTTAGAATTTAACAGGCACGGAAAGGGAAGTAAGCCAGATTAAATTAATAACGTAGAATCGAATAAAAATTCCGCTATAAATAGAACAAATACAACGTTATGTGAAAGAGTTAATGGTAATAAAGAACTTAGTAAAAACGAATTTGGTTTCACGACGAACGATCAAATTATTACGAAATCTGAGAGAAATATAAAAATCATTTCTGCAATTGTTCAAAACAAGACTCGTGTTCTGTTAATAATAAATGTAAAACTAAAAATGTAATATATAGATGCAAAGTTACATGTGAGAGAAATGAATAATTTTATGTCTGTGCAACTTCACACAATTCATAATAAGACTGGCTAATTACTTAAATACATTTAAAGATAAAAATGAAAACTTCCAAACAAGTCTAAGTAGGTTAATCTGGTCTGTTAAAGAGAGAAACAAACACTATATCATCAACTAGGGAATTAATTAGTACTGCAAAACTTTATAAACCAGGAACTAATAAATGTGCCCATGTATAGAACAATTTTACCAAATTTTACCGACTCTACTTCACTGAACGCAAAGAAAATCAATATAAAACTTCAACCTGTTAAATCTCAAATGATATTACAGTGAAGACCCTGAAGAAATTACACCGCTATGATAGAAAAGTTGGGATTGAAACGGTTTCTAACCGATGCAGCCGAAACATATGTAGGTCTATTTGAGACTGTATTTATTATAAATGCGAATTAAAGGTAATACTATTTCGTCATAATCCTTATATGTGTGTGTCTGTGTATGTGCGTGTATAAGTAAGCACATATATATTGACAGCATTCAATATGCTTTGTCGTCGTCATCGTCGGCTGTTCGTCGTAGGTCGACGTTGACTGTCTTTTCAGAAATCATCTCTGAGGGGCGGAGGTTAATTAATTAAAACTGTCCCAATACATGACTGGTACTTTATTTTGGTGAGATTAATCTGAGATAGTTCAGTTCTTATTTTTCGAAAAACTAAGCAACCTCATTAATATTCCCTGGTTGTCTCAGAGAAAAAGCGAGTTCCCCAGTAAAGGGCGTCAGCGACATAGTTTCAGTTTCTGGGTTGGAGAATTTTAATTCACATATTAGGAAAAGATAATGAACGCCACGACTTCTGTTTCAATCTTATCTAAAGTTACGAGAATTAAGCACTCGAAATAACTAATATTTTTATGAATATCTATGATTATGAGTTGTCGAGAAAAAAATACAGGCATTCCATGTTTGGTGGATTGCCAGAAAGAATCGTAAAAAGCATCAGACCAAAGAACTGCAGTATTTATTTAGTTACATTCTATATGTTTTATCGTTATCTTCTACTTGAAAAATTTTTGTCGAACAGTATTTTTAAAAATTAGCCTACGGAAGGGAGCGTCCAGGAAAGAATAAGCTTATGGGAAATCCATCTTCGCATACAGGATCTGGGGTGATTTTTGAGACGAATCTTTTTTTTTTAAATGTGTCTTATATCTCATCAGATACGATAAGTATTAATTTACGAGTAGTATTAAATTACGGAGATGTACGCGCATAGCAAGTGACCTGATCTGGGATCGTTTGCTGAAACAGAAACAATTGCAGCATGGAAGATGTTCATAAACCGTTTAAGAACACACAAAACCGTTAGATGCTCTTCAATATTTAAATTTAATTTGTCAAAATATTTTCGTCGCTTTGAGACCACGACCTTCCACGCTGCAATTGTATTTTTAAAGCTTGATATTCATTCTATCGGTCTCTTTTGCCGAACTGTTAATAATGGAGACGTAAACATGGACACACACACACCATACATGTGTGTGTGTGTGTACGTATGTATACAACGGATTTCCACACAGTTTCCAGCTACCAAATCTACTCACAAAAGATTGGTCGATTCAGGTTTATAGTAGAAGACGCTTATCCAAAGTACCGCGCGGTGAGACTGAACCCAAACACACGTGGTTGCCAGCGAATTTCTTTATCACATAGCTCACCGAGATCAACCTTGTCTTTTATCCTCCTAGTATCGGTAAAAATAATCTTTTCTACTCTAGGCGCAAAGCCCGAAATTTTGGAGGAGGAGGCCAGTCAATTAAATCGACCCAGTACGCAACTGGTACTTAATTTATCGACCCCGAAAGGATAAAAGGCAAAGGCAAAGTCAACCTTGGCGGAATTCGAACTCAGAACGTAAAGACAGACGAAATACTGCTAAGCATTTTGCCCACAGTGCTAACGTTTCTGCCAGCTCGCCGCCTTAGTATCGATACGGAATTTTGTCTGCGAACAGGTCACGGTCTCAAAGCGACGAAAATATTTTGGCAAATTAAATTTAAATGCCTAAATGAATCTAACGGTTTTTGTGTGTTTTTAAATGGCTTATATACACCTACCACGCTGCAAATGTATCATAATGGGTTAACTTTAATATTTCTATAAACTATCCAAGACTTTACTGGGATTATTATAAATCTAGTTTCTCGTAAATTAATACTTATCGTATCTGATGAGATATAAGACACATTAAAAAAAAAAAAAAGATTCGTCTCAAAAATCACCCCAGATCCTGTATGCGAAGATGAATTTCCCATAAGCTTATTCTTTCCTGGACGCTCCCTTCTGTTGGCTAATTTTAATGAAGACGATCCCTTCTCCTTAGCTTGACTCCCTAATAATAATTATTATTTAAACATTATTATTGATACTTGCCAAGGTGGCGAGCTGACAGAATCGCTAGCACGGCGGGTGAAATGTTTAGCGGTATTTCGTCTGCCGTTACGTTGTGAGTTCAAATTCCGCCGGGGTCGACTTTTCCTTTCATCCTTTCGGGGTCGATAAATTAAGTACCAGTTACGCACTGGGGTCGATGTAATCGACTTAATACCTATGTCTGTCCTTCTTTGTCCCCTCTAAGTTTAGCCCCTTGTGGGTAATAAAGAAATAGGTATTTCGTCTGTCGCTACGTTCTGAGTTCAAATTCCGCAGAGGTCGACTTTGACTTTCATCCTTTCGGGGTCGATAAATTAAGTATCAGTTGCGTACTGGAGTCGATCTAATCGACTGCCCCCCCATCTCCCCCCAAATTTCCCCCTTGTGCCTAGAGTAGGAAAGAATATCAGGAATTCTATAAAAAAATTGTTATTAAGTGTAAAAATGTATTATAAAAGCAGAGCGAATTAATTGCACAAGAATCTTAACAAAACCTTCTATGAACCTCGTGAGGGTCATACAGACCCCGGTTGAAAACCACTGATCTAATGCATTAAAGACTCCCCCTATTCCCGACTATATGCTGATGAAATTGTGGCATCAAAAGACATCTCACATGTATATAGATGCACGTCAATTTAGCTATATATCCATCCAGCCATTATATATATATGTATATATATATATATGTATATATGTATATATGTATGTATGTATGTATGTATGTATGTATATGTATATATATATATATATATATATATGCATATAGCGTGTGTGTATGTATATGACATCAAGATGCATGCATGTGAATTGTAACATCATCTATATTCCTTTATCTGTTTCTCTCTCTCTTTATCTCTCTATATCTATCTATCTACCAACCTATCTACCTACCTACCTCACTCCAAAAACAAAACAATGTTCTCTTCTTCTAAACAACCCCCACCTAAAACATCGGTTTTATATAATTAAATAAGCTCTTTGTACGTTCCCAAAATTCCGTTTGACATGTTCGAGAAACGAACGAAAGCATTAATAATAATGAATAAATAAAAAGATTTTTTTCTAAAATTCTGACGAGTATATCGCGAGGGTCATACTGACCCCGGTTGAAAACCGCTGATCTAATTGCATTAAAGACTTTTCCCCCCGACTATATGCTGATGAAATTGCGGTGCGTCAAATATGGCCGTGCGTTTTTTATGGTATCAAATACTGCGCCGGCGATGAGTTTCAAAACTCGTAATTTATGATGGGAAGTTAAATGGTATAACCACTTAAACAGCTTCGAAGATTCTCTTCCGTCACGAAAATAAAACTTATTGAGAGACACTGCTCTTACAGAAAAATAAACAAAAAAATAAGTACAAAAACAAATCAAAAGGATATGCTTCTTCTCTGTAGAAAGGAAGGATTACATCACAGATAACAAACAAGGAAATATTGATAATGATAACGATGATGATATAAGATCTGAATAAATTTTAAAAAAGACACACACACAAAGGAGAATACTTAGGAATAAATTACGGGTTATCCAGTGAAAGATATCCAGTAAGCTATAAACAAAAATGAAATCCAAACGGGTGAAGTGTCAACTTACTCTATGCCTTATAGAGTCAGTTTATAAACAAAAGCGGCACTTATGTGTATGTGTGCGTGTGTGTGTGTATGGATAATTTTGCAAACATATGCATATGTAATTATGCAAGTACATGTACACGTATGCACACACACACACAAAAGCAGAGACGCGCACAAATACAAATACATATGGCGTATACTCATTGTAAGTGTCCCACGTGATGTATACCAAAATATCTCGAAGTATCAATGCATTTAATGTAAAGCGCGCACAGCGTAAAGAAGTATGCACCGTCGGCATTAAAGAGACGTAAGTGTCGTATATAATAGGCTTATTTGTTGCACAAATATGGCGAGTGATATAGTATGTACGTAGGCGTGTGTGTATGAATGCATATATGCATATATGCTTTCGTTCGTTTCTCGAACTTGTCAAATAGAATTTTGGGAATGTACAAAGAGCTTGTCCATTTATATATATATATATATATATATATATATATAATATATATATATAATATATATATATATATATATATATAAGTTAATCCAAACATGAAAGCACAAAAAACCACAACAACGCGAGGACGTATATATCCGCTCCTGAGCGTCCAATAATACTATATTTGTTCCACGTCCTCGCGTTGTTGTGTTTTCTCTTTGTCTTTTCATGTTTGGATTAACTATATATATATAGTGTGTGTTTGTGTGTGTGTATGTGTTTTTAGGGTGTCTTCTTTAGAAGAGGAAACATTGTTTTTACTTTTGGGGGGTGAGGTAGGTAGGTAAATAGGTTGATATATATATATATATATAATATATATATATATATATATATATTATATATATATATAATTTTAATCCAAAGGGAAACAAAAAAACAACAACAATGGGACAATTACAGTATTATTATTAATAGGCGCTCAGGAAATGGAAGCAGGGATATATATATATATATATATATATATATATATATATATATATATAGAGAGAGAGAGAGAGAGAGAGAGAGAGAAACAGATAAAGGGATATAGATTTATTTTATAAATACATACATACACAGATGCTATATGTATACACACGCACAAACACACACGATAGCTAGCCATATGCATGCATCTTAATGTCATATACATACATACACACACGCTATATGCTTGTGTATATGTATATATATATAATGGCTGGATGGATATATAGCTAAATAGACGTGCATCTGTATACATGTGTAGATGTTTTTTGATGCCGTATTTGATTAGCTTATATTACATATATGTATTTCTCTGTTTCTTAACCACACAACACTCCCTGTTGATGCTGTAAGTTACAGGAGACTGATTATGTTCTTTTTTTCTTCTTATTCTACCTGGCAGCGACCAGTTTACACAAACGTTACCTGGTTTTTGAAGGCGATAACTGAATTTTAATATGA
This sequence comes from Octopus sinensis, assembly GCF_006345805.1. Lineage (NCBI taxonomy): Eukaryota > Metazoa > Mollusca > Cephalopoda > Octopoda > Octopodidae > Octopus > Octopus sinensis. Next base: position 61,805,950 of record NC_042998.1, on the reverse strand, counting down.
ATGAATGACAAATTTCTATACAAATAATTTATAGTTTGTAAATAGGTAATCAGATATAAATAAAAACCATAAACGGATAAATTTAGATATAAATATATAAGAAAACATATGATAAACTAGTACATAAATCTAAAAAGGAGCACTCCGTCGGTTGCGACGACGAGGTTCCCAGCTGATACGATCAACGGAACAGCTTGCTCGTGAAATTAACGTGCAAGTGACTGAGCACTCCACAGACACGCTTCACATACTTCTCAGGGAGATTTAGCGTGACACAGAGTGTGACAAGGCTGGCCCCTTCAAAATACAGGTACTACACATTTCTGCAAGCTGAGTGGACTGGAGCAACGTGAAATAATGTGTCTTGCTCAAGGACACAACGCGTCGCCGGGAATTGAACTCACGACATTACGATCATGAGCGGAATGCCCTAACCACTAAACCACGCGCCTTCATAGTACATAAAACATACATAAACACACACACACATACACACACATCAAATTAATACAACCTGCTTGCTGTTCCCTAACATGTCTCTGTCTTTTGATTTTTGTTTCGCTTTGAATCATGCACACACACACACACACACACACACACACACACACAACACACACACACACACCACATATATCGTAAATCCCCAAAGCCGAAGAACTAACACAAGAAAAAAAAAAAACAACGCGAGGACGTGGTACATGCAAAGTATTAGCAGACACCCAGGGAAGAAAGGAAAAGTGGTTTTAAGTTTCGAGCAAAGCTCTTCTTTAGAAACTGGAGACAGAGGAAAGTCCAAGATTCACACGTGGTTACATTTTGAAATATATATATATATATGTATACACACACACACACACACACACACACACACACATACATATATATATATATATATATATATATATACATATATATATATTCTAGTTTCAGCCCGTGAGCTGCGCCCATGCTGGGGAAACATCGTTTGCTTTGCTACACTTTCATTATACCTCCTCTGATGTGTGGTATTTGGTGAATGGGAGAATTTGATATTGCTGTCCTCATCTGCGTTTTTTGCCGCGAGGTAGCTTCAATCGGAACTCTTGACATACGGAGATCCAGTTTTGTTTTGAAGACTCCTACATTCATGTCATGTAGGTCTCTCAGGCTTTGTGGGAGGATACTGTGGGCCCTTGAAGCCCGAGTTTTTAGTATCTGCTCTTCTTTCTCCTTTATGAAGAAGTCATATTATTCCCTCCTTCAGTCTGCCCGGGAGCTCACCATTTGTAAGGAAGCTCTGATAAAGAAGTTACAGTGGTTTTACAAGGACTCGTATACATGACTTGAGAAGGATTCTTGAGGATCCATCGGAGCCAGCAGCTGAGTTTGTGTCCACGCTATCTATTGCCAGTGCTAAATCCTCTTCTTTGATGTTGATGCAATCAATTGTTACTGCTTCCTTTCTGCTTCAGTAGTGGTAAAGAATTCAACAGGTTTGCGTATGCTGTAAGGGTGGGATGAAAACACTTTTGAATTGTTCATTCAGTGTTTCACTTATCCTCATTGGGTTTCCCGTGATGGGACCATCTTTATGGAGGAGTGACCCTACCTTCCAACGCACAGAGGCAGTCTCCTTGGCTACTTAAAGAAGGCTTTAGGGTTTGATTTTATATTTTTTATAATCCACGCTTCTTTGTCTATTCTTTCTTTTTCATGGGAATATTTAAGATGTTTCTCAATCTCGAACAGTGCTGTTTCCAGGCGAGAATTTCACTGCCGTTGAGTTTTTTGTTGACGCGGTTTGCAATTTTTGTACGCCGTCTCATAAGAACATTTATCTCTCTGCGAATCTCGCTTTCTCTCTGGCCTTGCTCTCTAGCACAAAATTGTGGCATATGGTTTGCATTATGACTGCAGGAAGTGGCATTCATCGCGCATGTAGAATTCACACAAGTGTATGCGCTTCCAAACTATTTTTGTTTTGCATATTGACTTCTGACTTGTTTCCCTTTCCCGTTGTTTTACTTGGGGGATCTCTTTTATTTTTTACTTCTATCATAATCCTTTTTTCCCTTTTTAGCTCTTTCGTCTTTTTGGTTGTTGACATTGGTGGTGGTAGGGCCATCAGTGCTGGTGTCTTCTTCCTTGGCAAGTCTCTCAAATATGGCTTTGATTTCAGGTATGTTCCCGTGTGGTGCAGTAGAACCAGAGGATCATCTGTTACTCATGTCAAAGTCGCCATCCCTGTCATCCTTTCTGCGTTTCTGTGTAACGATGGTATCAAGAATGCTAATTTGAGGTCCGATGAGAACATAAAGCAGATGAACTCTTGTCTTTTCCGCTCTATCAGAGCTGTGGTCGTTATATAGTTATTGCTCTTTAGTGCTGCTGTTATACTGCTATTTGAATTGTCTTAGTCGGCTATTTCCTAGCCTCTCAGTAACAGTTGTAATTCTGAGCTTATCCAATTTCAAGACATCTTTAGCTTGCCTTTTCCTCCTTTGGCTGCATAAAACACTCTTCCATGAGTCAAGTAAGTACTTGACTCACGCCTGCTCAATTTGAAACTATTGTTAAACAACTAAGTTTTTCAGGTTTTTAAAAATTTTCCTGAGAGATGAGCAATCATGTGCCTTCTTTTTATCGCACCTGGTTTTACGAAGGAATTTTTAAGCACAGGCAAAAGATTTCGCAGCTGAGTACGAATTTTATCGATTTAATGTTTTGATATATATAAATTACTTGTGTTGATATTTATAATAAATATATGTCTCAATCAGAAAATATTAATAATTTCGTACGCAGCCAATCTTTTTAAGATTTACTCAGGGCTTTTTTTGCAGCGATAATCACACGTGCGAATACACAGCGCGCGCGGGCGCGTGTGTGTATGAAGGCGTATATCTTTGTGGTTAGGGTGTTGTACTCCAGTTTGCGAGATCGTGGGTTCGATTCCCAGAGCGGACGTTGTGTTGTGTTCTTAAGCAAGGTACTTCATTTCACATTGCTCTGCGATCATTTCGTCATCTGACGTGTGGCATACGGTGCACCTGTACAGATAATGTCGATTAGATGAAGGGAGTGAGCTTATGTATACACGAACATTAGATCACAATAAAAAATCATATGCGTGGGTTGTTCTGCAAAAATTGCCGAACCCTCATAGTCGGCGAGAGAGTCCATGATATATATATATATATATATATATATATATATATATATATATATAATATATATATATATATATATATATATATATATGTATATACATATATATATGTATGTATATACATATATATATAAAATCAAATAAGTAACAAGGTGTCAAGTATTAATGCAATACGACGTTTCAAGCGGCTCCATTTAATTGAACAATGCAAACATTACATCGATTTAAATATAGTGCCATCTTCTGTTGCAAGAAATATGGATTTTCAACAGACAAAATATATTAATATAATTTTTCCAAAATTTTATCAGAGCTAGAGGATGAAATAATTTCCCGTTGCCACTATTGCAACATTTGATTTTATTCACTTTACTTCGAGCTGTGCGGATAATACCGGATTGACTTGGTGTCTCAACTTAAGTACCTAATTCAACTTAATCTTATTTACTTCTATGTATGTATGTATGTATGTATGTATGTATGTATGTATGTATGTATACTCTTTAGCTAGTTTCAACTCAACAACTGCGGCCTTACTGGGGCACCGCCGCTAGCTTTACTATACCATCACTACTTGAAACTGCCTTCATCTGCGTTATTCTGCCGTGGGGTAGGGACTTCTAGAGCTCTTGATACAAGGAGATCCAGTTTTGTTTTGAAGACACCTACATTCAACCCATGTAGGTCTCTCAGGCCTTTTGGAGGTGGATATTAAATCCAAGCCATTGCAGTATTTAGAGCTGCACCTTAACGGCCATGTTGGGATTAGGACTTATAAGGTTTAATCCGCTTTCTATGGCATATAAGTGACCGAGATTAGAACTCCCTCCTAGCTTACTGAACAAAAAGTTTGTCAGTCGCAAGGTTAATATATCTTCTCTAGCTGGAACACATTTACAACTGAGTGGCCTGGACCAATGTGAAATGATGTGGTTCGCTCAGGGATGCAACTAACGCACCGCTAGGTCCGGAAATGGAAACTACAATTTTATAGGTGCAACACCCTAAGTAGTCTAACTACTAGGGCGAGCGCCCTCACAAAGAATAGGTAATAGAAGAAATGTAGATAATAGATCAAATAGATTAAAATAGAAAATTGAAATAAATAAAAAAAAGCAATGATAAATAAGAAGAAATAAGCAGGTGATGAATAAAAATTCAATTATGCAAATATATAAACATATCGTTTATATATATATAACAAAAGAGGGGGGGGGGTTCCACGCAGGAAAAAATAGGAAAATGTCTTGTTGAAAATGCACCTAAATTTCAAAAACTCGTAAATGTTTAAAATACATTTATTACATATATACCAAACTAATGATAAACTTTTACTATTGATAAACAAAAAATATTGTTGAAACTATTTTGGTATATATGTAAATAAAAGTATTTTATACATTTACGTGTTTTTGAAATTTAGGTGTATTTTCAACAACACATTTTCCTATATATATGTATATATATATAATATATATATATTATATATATATATATATATATATATATTACAAATAAGAAAATTGCGAAACACATTAGTTGGTCTATCAGCTTTAGGATATTAGAATGTTGTCTTATTTAATTAACAAAACTACAACCATAATAACATACATATTTACAGTATAAAATAAAAAAAAAACTAAACATTAATATAAATTGTTACAGCTGTTTTCCCCTATGGAAAAAAGTAATATTCTGTGCCTATACTTTTCAATTATATTGATGATGTAGGTAGTTAAAAATGGGGTATTTGTATATGTCCATAGGCCACATCAGAGATTATAACGCACTTTAAATATATATATATATATATATATATAATATATATATATATATATATATATATATATGTGTGTATATATATATATATATATATATATATAAAAACCAGCTTAGAGAAGAAGAAGAGACGAAACGAAACCAAACGAATCGAATCGAATCGACGCGAAGGCGCTCAGTCATACAATAGTGTAATAAATCAAATATATGCATACATACAAACATATATGTACGTACCTACATCTACATGTATATATACATGCATATATAAATATATATACGTGTGTACAGGACACCATAAATAGACGCAGAACTCAACGAGAAACGAAAACGTAAAAACAGCATGGAACAGACCATTTTTTTAACAACGAAAAAACAGAGTACAAGACAACTACACAAGGAAAAATCCCCTTCATCAGCTGTCCCTAGTTCAACTCCAGCGTGTTTCGAAGGATGGACAGAACACGTCTCGCTGAACTAGTCCTTCCTGCGAAAGAATTAAAATAAAATTCCTTTGCAGAGGGGTAAAAACAAGGAAAAAAAATGTGACAAAAATGTGACAAAAAAGGACGTAAAAACAATACAATTAAAAACAAATACAAAATAAGATACAATTACAAAAAATACAGTACAATAAGGAATAGAAACAGGACAGGAAAACAAATAAAGAGGGCCTATGAGCCTAGACGAGGAAAAAATAAAAAAAATTTCACGAGCGCAGGAAGAAACATGTTTACTTGAACAAGGCAGCCGTCGAAAGGAAGTTCGTAGATCAGGCTGTGAGAGAGATGAGGAGGAGTGAGAGAGAGAGAGAGAGAGAGAGATAGAGAGGAAGAAAGAAAAAGAGGGTGAAAGAAAGAGAGAAGAAGGAGTTATAGAGGTTCGCGTCATAATTATATATAAAAACCAGCTTAGAGAAGAAGAAGAGACGAAACGAAACGAAACGAATCGAATCGAATAGACGCGAAGGCGCTCAGTCATACAATAGTGTAATAAATAAAATATATGCATACATACAAACATATATGTACGTACCTACATCTACATATATATATATATATATATATATATATATTATATATATATATATATATATATATATATATATAAAAGTACTTTATAATCTCCGACGAGGCCTATGGATATATATAAGTACCCCATATATATATATATATATATATATATATATATATTATATATATATATATATATATATATATAATATATATATATATATATATATATATATACATATATATATATATATATATAGATATATATGTATGTATGTATATATAAAAAAATAAAACCTAAAAAACGAAGAACAAACACAAGAAAAAACAACAACACGAGGACGTGGTACACGCAAAATATTAGCAGATGCTCGTAAATATATATGTATATGTAGGGAGAGTTTACGAAAAAAAAACAAAAGACGGAGACAGGTGGTGTACAAAACAAACAGATGTATTAGTATAACGCTCAGGAGTAGAAAAAGTCTTTTACGTTTCGAGCCTACGCTCTTCTACAGAAAGGGACACAGAAAAAATGTGTGTAGTGGCTAACGATCTATCATATATGCATACATACATACATACATACATACATACATGCATGCATATATATATATATATAGTATATATATATATATTATATATATATATATATATATATATATATATATATATATATATATATATATATATATATATATATATATGTGCGTGTGTGTGTGTGTGTGTGGTGTGTGTGTATTTATATGTATATATATATTTTCTTTTATTCTTTTACTTGCTTCAGTCATTTGACTGTGGCCAAGCTGGAGCATCGCCTTTAATCGAGCAAATCGACCCCCAGGACTTATTCAGGAAATAAGTCCAGTACTTATTCTATCAGTCTCTTTTGCCGAACCACTAAGTTACGGGGACGTAAACACTCCAGCATAGGTTGTCAAGCGATTTTGGGGGTAAGACAAACACAGACACACAAATATATACACACACATACACATATACATATATACATATATACGACAAGCTTCTTTCAGTTTCCGTCTAACAAATCCACTCACAAAGCTTTGGTCGGGAAATACACGATAATATCTCTCACTTTTGCAGAAAATTACGCCTCACAGAGGAAGATTTGACAAAGAAATCAATAACGATAAATCAATAGTTCGTAACAAAAGCAGTTATAATCCCATAAAAGGTAGAAACAAAACTGTGGACAAATGTTGCGACTACATTTCAAACTTCCCTTATAGTGAATTCTCTCAACCTAAACCCAAACCCAACACCAGTAAAAGGGAATGGGAAATCATCCATACGTTACGAGACAATCATGACATCACAATAAAGGAAGCAGATAAGGGTAGTACTGTCGTTATTATGAATACAGAACAATATAAAAACTCTGTATCTCACCTTTTACAAGATACTACCTACTATAAAAGAGTAGTCAACTACCAACAATCTAAAACATTGACCAAATTGAAGGCACTCATTTACCAACATCGGAATGACTTAACAGCAAAGGAATGCGACTACATAAACTTTAATTGCAAAACCAGCACGCTCTATGGGCTTCCAAAAATCCACAAGAGCAAAATTATTACCGAAGCTTACAAAAAATCCACTTCAACCTGCATCACTGTACCACAGGCCCAACTGTGAAACACACAGATTAAGCAACTTTATCGATATCATCCTAAAACCAATACTGAAACACATACCAAGTATTGACCTGGACCTATTAAATCATCTCCCCAAACATACCAATAAAGACATTTTAATCGTCTCCTTTGATATAATAAACCTTTACACTACGATCCCACATGAATATGGACTGGAAGCCATTAAATTCTGGTTAGATAAATATCCCAATGAGGTTCGGAAAGAATAAAAAAAGAATTCATCATCGAGAGCCAAAAATTTATTCTCCAAAACAACTTCATGAATTTTAATAATAACACCTACAGACAGGTATCAGGAACTGCAATGAGTACTAAAGTTGCCCCTACCTATGCAAACCTGGTGATGGCCTACCTGGAAACACATGTTTATGAAAAATCCAAATACAAGTACGGCCTGTCTTTCCACAAATATCTGTTGGAGAATTGGAAACGCTACTTAGCTGATTGCCTCATCCTATGGTCCCACACACTCGACCAACTTATTGACTTCAAAACCCTTATCAACAGTGTCAACAACCACATCCAATTTACAATGGAATATAGTCAAGACCAACTCTCTTTCCTTGACATTCTCATTATTAAAAAAGGCACCAACATTGAAACTGACATCCACTACAAACCCACTGATCCAAACAATACCTTCTGTTCACCTTCAATCACCCAAAGTACACAAAGACAACTATTCCCTTCAACTTAGCGAGAAAAATTTGCACAATTGTCTCCAATTATAGAACACGAAACAAAAGACTCCGAGAACTAAAGGTAATTCTTCTCGAAAGACATTACCCAACATCACTAGTTGACAATGGAATAGAACGGGCCAAATCAATTACCAACCAAAACACACCCACAGTAGGGTAAATAGCCTCCCCTACCGCTCAACACACAATCCAAGAAATGCAGAAGCTTACACAATTATATACAACAAAAAAATTACTGGCAACCCATAAAATAATAAAAAGCAAAAGACAACCCAAATCCCTAAAAAACCTACTCACCAATGCAAAATTACCCACCACAAACCCACCGCCCACCGTCAAAAAAATATGGTCGTTCCAACTGCAGAACTTGCATCCACCTCATTGAAGGATCAGTGTACAAATTCCAGTCGGGACACACTTTTGTCATAAAAAATAATTCCACCTGCGCATCAAAGAATTTACTCTATGTCATAAGGTGTGAAGGGTGCCACGAAGACTACATAGGGCAAACGAGCCTTACCCTCAGAGAAAGGATGACAGTTCACCGCCAACAACTGAGGGATTCCACCACAAGACAGATACCACTTAGTGGGCATTTAGACCTCTGTGCACACAATAAGTCCCCCAAATTCTTAGTTTTCCCACTATACCAATGCCCGGACAACACCACTGACCAAACACGAATAAATAGGGAAAATAATCTTATTCAAAAATACAGACCACAACTTAACATACTCTAACATAGCCCCCAGGCACACATCCAAAACAAACATACACAAAAACACATACAGATATACAAAATCACACACACACACAAACAATGCCAACCTCCAACGCAAGCACACATGCACAAACACAATATCCTTACACTAGAGCAAAAACCCACACACATCCCAAGAAAAAACACATACATATATACACTTGTAATATAATTTTAGCAACCATAACCAACACTTTCACACACATATACACATATGTGAACACGGACATGCATATACCTACACGCACCTACACACACCATCCCGAAATAACAAATCACATACACAGATACACAAACAAACACGCAACTACAACACAATTCACACAGACACACACGTATTTATGCACACCTGTACACACACACACAATACGCCCGTACCCCAGTAATAAAATCACTCACATTCACACACATTCAAAAGAAAAACACACTTACACTCACATTACAATCACAACAACCACAACAAACATTCACAAACATACATACACACAAGCATGCACACGCACAATGACACGCACCTCTCCGACAAATACAAGACACAGACACCCACACAAACACACCTACACGTATACACACACATTGCACTAACAATACAAACAAGACAAATCATTCACAAATGGAACACACACATGTGCACACACACACACACACACAAACGCATACTCAATACCAACATACACAAAACGCATATACACACACATACACACATGCGAACAGACACATGCACACACTAGCACACACAACCCCCTAACAAATATTAACCACACACATACACACACACAAACGTGCACACATATGCACACACCATCCTACCAAATATTAAACACATACATACACATTTACATGCACCACATGTGATTAAACAACATTAGATTCCATAATGAAATACGTTAAGCAATCCAAATATTAAAAATACGTTAGGTAACTCACAAGGTCATGCGAAATAATTGCCAAGGGTAATAGAGGAATAATATCTGTAATTATATTTGAATTTTTAAAAGTAGAATCACGAATCTACAAATATTGAAAAAAACATTTTAAATACTTGTTTACTTTTTAGAGTGGTTGTTATGTATTTTTTGGACTGTTCACAATGTCAGATAGGTTGCATGTGTAGAGAATGACCAAACAAAAGTTTGATTGACATTTCAAATATTTTACTAACTTGTGTCGTGATATTTACAAATCGATAAATTATTAGAGCAATGTTCAACGAACATTACGGTCAGGAATATTCACTACATAACTTGCTGGATAGTGTAATGAAGGTAGTGTAAAGAATTTAACTCACTACATATAATTAATGTGTTACTCAATATTTTAAGTTAAAGTGGGTGCCTTTTGTCGAGTATAACATATATTACATAAGAAAAGTAAAAGAGGGGGAGGAAGAACAACTTGTTGAGACAAGCAATATAGTTCCCCAAGACGTCTGAATGGTTTTCTGGCCTGAGGTTGAATAGGTAAGAAAAGTGATAGGGTGTCATAAAAGGGAAACGCAACATGACCCATATAAGCCTGCGACAGCTCTGCCTAAAGTTGAATTCGCTCACCTTTTATTACTTTTGGTGCAAATGTTCTACAATCTTCAGTCAGACTGTTTTGCAGGAAAACTTGCACACTTTATTGTATAGTCGAGCTATATTCACGTAGGCGCTAATATCTTTTATGGCGACACTTTGCCTTCAGCTCATGGTTCTCCTTAGCGAAAATCTGAGCGCTATAGTTCAAATCTCAGCCGGAGGTCTCGCTACAGATTACTTAAATGCATTAAATTATAATTTTATTAAAATTTTATTTACATATTTACTTCGTAGTTGTTAAATAAAAATTTTAAAACATTACTTAAACTGATGTCTTCAAGCATTGATTTGAAATGGGTAGACTGCTTTTATATATCTTTCCCTTCAAGCAAGTTAGGGCGTATCAGTAGTTTTGTTGTTTTAGCAATGAGGCAGGACCCTAAAAATGAAGTTCCTCATTGTATGATTTATCGGCGGGTATTAGTTGTGAAGTGGTGGAAACCAGAACTGGAGGATTTCATATCAACATTATCAATGCTGTCAAAGAGTATGCATTAAACAGATGGTTGTCTGTGATTTGCACGATGATGAGAGTTGTTTTTAAACACATAAGTGAGGTGGCTTACACGTGAAAATGTTCTCAATAGACTTAGGGTGCTCAGGATTGAACTTGAAATCTTTCTATTGGAGTTACTAATAAATGTAGTAACTCCATCTGACTGGCATGTTCCTCATATCTTTGGGCACATCAGTATATTGAAAAAGAAATTACACAAGAAAAACCTCAATGTCATTTTAGTAAGAAAAGGGTTTTCAGCATTTGGATCAAAGCTTCTGTACTGGAACCAGACGGTGGATCAAAACACGATAACTACCTTTTCCCGAAATTGGCAGATATCTTGAAAGATTGTGAAGATATCACAATTGGTGATATCAAAGAGTTAGTCCCAAATTATCATATCATCTTATCATACTCTAAGCGTAGATCTTTGATTACTTTCAAGAGCTTGATTCACATTCTGTCAGTTGGGTTTTTAATCTTTTTAACTGTAAAATTGATGATGTACTTGAAAAACCTGAAGAATTGGCAGAAGTACTTCTTGAACCAACTGTAAAGCACTTATAGAATTTAAGAACGGAGAAGATTTTTCATAATTTTTGATGTCAAAAGCTACAAACGTTTTCAAAACTAACTTCACACGTGGAAGTGACAAAAATACAGCAACCATTTGCAGCGGACTATTTTTGAAGAAAAAGGAGTTTACTCTTGTGAATCTGAAAATAAAGTAGAGATATTGGTTTCATCCTGAAGACAGCATCCAAATTACTCTAACATTAAAAGTCCTAAATGTTGATGTTATATAACAACATTATGTTATGAAGCAACATCATTTCTCCAAGCAAATTCTTCAATTGTTGAGCTTTTTGATTTAATTTTCTTTATAACAGCATGTTTGGTTTTTCTTTAAATATTCAGAATAATTTCTTGCGAAATTGACAATTTATAATAATTCCTAGCTGAGCAATTTTAGTTCTACATAACGATCTTTAATTATTTTTAAAACAAAATACAGAAAAATTTACTGAATTCTGAAGGCAACAGCGAAACTGATTATTAAAATGTTCTAATTTTGATGTTATCAAATATAGAACGCCAGTCTCTTTATTTTCACAAGTTTAAGGGAAGTAATTTAAACGAAATTATTCAAGACTTTAATCATTTTCATAAATTATCTATGGGTGCTATTTTTATGTCACCTTGTTTTCTATTTCTTGATATTAATTTATTCATGTATTAAGGTGTGAGCAGGTGGCCAGTAACTGAGATAATAATTCCTAGATAAATTTTTTGCAGGATTAGAAATTTTAGTTTTAAATCGAAGACCAAGGAAGAAGACACATAGGATTCTCAGAGAAGATCCAGTATAGTCAAGCTAATTCTAACAATAATAGGCCACGTAGAACTAGAAGTAGGAAAGTTTTGTGGTTTAACCCCGCATTTAAGATTGCCGTAAAAACTAATATAGGTAGGGAATTCTTAAAATTGGTTTCTAAAATTTTCAGTCTAGCCATAACATTTATAGAATTTTTAATTGGAGAACAATAAAGGTCAGGGTTTTCTTGTTGCAAAAACTTCGCCTCTTTTATTAATCAGCATAACACGAAAATTATTACAAGCAACCACAGTGCCGAATCTAATCTGAGGAATTGCAACTTCAAAGATAAGAATTGCTGTCCGTTTGAAGGTAAATGTCTTGAAAAAGAAATTATTTAATTTTCTTCTAATGTAAATATTTTTATAGCACACGAAGCTAATTGAAGGACACTTGATATGGTTATGTATACCTGAAATTTCTAGTAAATCCATCTTACGTGAATAGATTTCTGAGTAAAGCTTTAAAAAAAAAAAAATCCTGTTGGCGTAGGAGCTCGTGCGCATCAACCTCACAATTCTAAAAAGTTCTGCAACCATTTTCGGCGCTGCCCCTTCGCCCCAAATCCAATTACTTAAACACACTTGCGTGCGCACACTTTCGCTACCTCACGCGCACGCACAAACACATACACACACGCATACACATACGCGCGCGCACACATGCACGCACACAGATAACGGGTTGCGGAGACATACATACTGTATATATATGTCATACATACATAATACCATTTATATATATATATGTGTGTGTATGAATGTGTGTATGTATGTATTGTATTTGTATACGTATACGTATACACATATGTATGGATGTATGTGTATGCATGCGTATATGTGTACACGCATGTGTGTATTATAAGAACTAGTTTAGTGAATAATTATAGATCAGAACAAAAAAATCCGTTGTTATAGGATAGTTGCAGCAATAATTATCTATTTATAGGCGCAGGAGTGGCTGTATGGTAAGTAGCTCGTTTACTTCAGTGCAGAAAGGATGCGTTTTTTTTTCTCGCGGTGGAAGTCACGTCGGTGTGTGTCAGCGGCATGAAATACTGAAGCACGACTACTAAGTAAGACGTCTGAATTTTTGGGACCTTGTGGGGTTCTGTTGCTCGTATTATTCATTTTTTATCGAACAAGAGGTCTCCACTGGGTTCCATGCATTTGTCTGACAGTGGTCGTGCTTAAGGTCTCTCTTGGTGGTGAGGGGTTTGTTTTGGGAGGCGTGTCCCTCCGAAAATCTTGTTATTTCTGACTATTTCGGCCAGGAGGATTACCATTTGGCCTGGAGTACCAGGACAGACAGAAAAATTGCTGTGTTTTGTGTTTAAAGTCTCACTTAGCTGTGTGAAACCAAAATTGGGATATTTTTGTGCTGCGACAGCAAACCTACATTCGTGTGGACTACCTAAGTGGTGGAATTATGTTGTCATTGAACTATCTTCCTTCGTTCTTTCTTCTTTGCTCTATCTTTCCGTTCTTTTTTTTTCAGTTGCTTATTGGCTTTTCATTTGAAACGTTTTTGAACTTTTACTTTGAACAATTTTTAGATTGGCGGTATTTTGTCATCATGCAACTAAAAACACTGTATTGGAGTGACAAATTGTGGCCCCCAATCAGTGGTTGAAAAATTTTAATGCGAGAACGGTGGTGTTGAAGACGTATTCTAGGTCCCTCGACACCATCGCTGTGTTCTTGCACACAGAAATAGAAAAGGAGTTGGCAGAATACCTGCCAACTATTAGATTTATTGCAAGGGGTATCAAATACGCAACGGTGAGATCCCTGTTTGATACCCCTGCAGAGGCTCAAGAATTTGCGAGCCAACCGTTAGAGGGAAAGAAAATTCTGTTCTCCCCACATATGAAGGCAGAAAATTGACAAGAGCTTGGGTGTGTGGGCTGCTACCCGGAATAGAGCCTGAATGGATAAAAGACACTATCCGTCGGGGTCTGGATGACAGCCAGAACAGGCTCTTGAATGTTATTTTCTGCCTGCGGCTGATTGGGTGGGGCCGAAAGCAATTTTGACCCTATGGACCCAATCAGCCGATGATCTGGTTTTGCCAGATTTTTTAACAATGGCCGGTTCCAGGTACCCGGTGATCCTTGAAGGACGCCACCCATGTGTCACCTGTGCCTGGAATTGGGCCACATAAAGAAAAGCTGCCGCCGGGACCAAGAAAAAGTCCTGGAGCAGTTAATAGAAGAAGAGCCCCTGTTCCCCCATTGGAGGGAGAGAGGGAGGAAGACGAGGGGTGGCAACCTCCTCGAAAAAGAAAGGGAAAAGAAAGAAGGTTGCCCACCTATAGATCCTGAGGCGGCTGGACGGAAGGAAGGACTTCCGGACATGAAGGAGGAACTGCACCCTCCCGCCGTAAAGGAGAAGAGAAAAAGGAGAAAGAAAAAGAATGGGACATCGCCGGCAGTTGATGGTGAACTGTCGGCATGCCCAGAAACTTTGTCAGTGGGGAGTGTGCCACTGACAGAGGAAACTGAGGCCCCTCCCAGAATGAGGAAAGATGAATTTGTTATCTTCTTCCAGAAGGGAGGAGCAATACAGAGCTTCGTAGAGAAGCTGGATGACTGGACAGAGGACGAGGATTGGCCTTCGCAGGTGACTACGAAGGTCATATCGGATGTCGCTATGTTGAGGGTGATGGGCGCCTTCTCGAAGGACATGTTCAGATTTACGTTCTGGGGCCCCGACCTGGATCTGGAACAGTGCCTAAGGGTAGCGTTCAGCCTGGTGGGGGAGGAAGGAACTTAACTGACTCAACTATGTGTTTTAAATTGTAAAAACTGTGGTAAGAGGTTTAATACCTCATTTTGTATTTTTCTGAAGAACAATGTTTTAGAGAAGCAAAAGTCGGCGGGCGCTTTTTGTCTTCTCCCATCCTTATCATCTTCGTTTCATTATTATTCACTTCATTAATGTTCTTGTCCAGCCCGCAAAGCTACACTCTATGTACTGCCTTTATGGCAAATATAATGGAATAATGTAGCTTGCTTACCAACCACATGGTTCTGGGTTCAGTTCCACTGCGTGGTACCTTCGGCAAGAGTCTTCTACTATAGCCTCGGGCCGACTAAAGCCTTGTGAGGGGATCTTGTAGACGGAAACTGAAAGAAACCCGTCGTATATATCTATATATATATGTGTGTATCTGTGTTTGTCGCCCCCCCCCAATCACTTGACAACCAATGCTGGTGTATTTACGTTCCCGTAACTTGGCGGTTCCGCAAAAATGACCGATAGACTAAGTACTAGGCTTACAAAGAATAATTCCTGGGGTCGATTTGCTCGACTAAAGGCGATGCTCCAGCATGGCCGCAGTCAATTGACTGAAACAAGTAAAAAGAGTAAAAGGAAAGAGTATTGATTGAATAACCCACTCCCTCTAGAATAAAACAAATTGGATCCAAAAACAAATGGAACTAGTTTATTTTGTCAAGCCTATAGAATGTTAGAAACTGTTTTGGAGTGGATTCTTCCCTAAGATGAGGAACAAAAACTCTGACCAAAAACTTTTAGCAATCTGAAAAGTCAAGAAGTCTTCAAAACTAACATGCTATTAAGGAAAAGACTGTCTGACTGGGGACAAAGAGATAGCTGTAACACGTTTTTGTCTTAACAGGCGTCATCAGCACAGCAATTCCTGCTTTTTCCAGCAGACGGGATAACTTGGCTTTTTTTTAAAGGAGTTGAAAATATTTAAGGTTAAAATAATTTGAATAATTAGAGGAAAACAAGCTAAGCGAAATAATTCAGAATTGTTTGTGACATGTGTTTGAACAACAAAGACAGACACGGGAATATCAAATACCATGCAACATATGTTCTTGACTTATTGAGACTATATCCATTTCTAGAGAGGATAAGCTAAGTAACTGGTGGTAATTAGTACCAATTCTCAATAAGAGAAGATAATGTCAAAAATCAAGAATTCATCAAGATTCTTCTAAAATTGATGTGCCATTTAATTACCGTTTTGTTTAATGACTTTTCATTTTACAACTGGAAACTCTCACTCGGTTAGAAAATGGGTTCTCTCTTTCTCTCTCTCTCTCTCTCTCTGTCTATCTATCTATCTATCTATCTATCTATCTATCTATCTATCTATCTATCTATCTATCTATCTATCTATCTATCTATCTATCTATCTGTATATCTGTATATCTGTCTGCCTGTATATCTGTCTGCCTGTATATCTGTCTGCACACGTACACACAGACAGTCACACAGACAGATACACCCCACACACTTATATTCATGCTTATATAATTCTATTTATATACTTTGTTTCACACACACACACACACAACACACACACATATATATATATATATATATATATATATAGTAAGGAAAAATTTTTTTAAAAATGCAGAATGCTCAAATGAAAGAAAATTTTAATAAAATGAGAAATTGATAAAATATATAATATATATTTTTATTCAACCGGTTTTCGTCATTGTATGACTTGTCAAGAATATTTATGTTTTAAAAGGTTTTATATATATATATGGGAATGTACATTTATACATACATACATACATACAAATATACATACACACATAATAGTGAAAGGTATGGCTTGGTGGTTAAGGTGTTGTACTCATGATTGCGAGATCGTGGGTTCGATTCCCAGATCGGGCATTGCGTTGTGTTCTTGAGCAAAGCACTTCATTTCGTGTTACTCTGCGATCACTTCGACATCCAACATGTGGCACCCGTTGCACTTGGACGGGTAATGTCGATCTGATGGGGGTAGTGAGCTTATGTCTACACAAACATTTGATCACTATAGACAAATCATCTATGTGGTTGTATAATAAGAAATTGTCGAACCCTCATACGCCGTCTAACGACGGGAGAGTCCATTATGTATACACACACACATAATTAATGTGTCCAGCTGGTTGGAATTCTATTTATTTATTTGTGCAGCTGATGATGGCACTGTGTTTAACTTGATGTAATGATAGCAGTCTTCAATTAAATGGGGCCGCTTGAAACGGTCGTACTACATCACTACTTGATATCCTATTGCATATTTTGATGATATATATATATATATAATATATATATATATATATATATATATATATATATATATATATATATATATATATATATAGATAGATAGATAGATAGATAGATAGATAGATAGATAGATAAGAAAGTTGGTTGTGAAAGCACGTGGTTGAGTATATAGAAAATAGTAAAAAGTGAAAAAACTACAGAAGGCTTAAAGGTTAAAAAATATATATATTTGCGTCAATACGTCTGAAGAATATTAAAAAAAATTTTTCCCTTACAATGACATAGTTTAGAAGAAAGCATTTTATGACATAAATTATGTTTTCAGAGGCACAAGTAAAGTTAGATTTGATCTTGAATTTCTGTCCCTCTTTAAAGAGGAATTCTGATCCTTCTAGCAGGTTTGGACATGTTGCACAGTTCGATCTACCACATTTTTTTACTTTTGCATCCGTAATTTCAGAAAACAATTTTGCCTTTGTGAGAATCTTTTTAAGTGATTTAGGTTGTTTGTAGCTTTTAATAATTTGGTGTATGTTTAGAATTTCCTTTAATTTGGGGTCCTTATGAAGTATTGGTAAATTCTGGGTGATGATGGTGAAGGCTTCTTTGTTTCTGGGGTTGTATGCAGATATGTAAGGTAGTATTTTCGGGGAAGGTGTGTTGTTGTGTTGAACTTTTCTTAAAGTTTCTATGTTGATTTCTGTTGCACGTCTGATCCCATCCTCTATGAGTTGAGCTGGGTAATGTCTGTCAATTAGGGTGTTTTTGAGTTCTTGCAGTCTAAAGTTCCTGGTATTTTGTTCTGACACTATTGTGCATATCCTTCTTGCAAGGTTGAAGGGGATGTTTGTTTTAGTGTGTCTTGGGTGGTATGAATTAAAAAGAAGGTATTGTTTGGCGTCTGTGGCTTTGTAAAAAATGTCTGTTTCTATTTTAAGGTTAATTTTTTTAATTAGTATATCCAAGAACGGGAGCTCCTTTTGGTTGTATTCCATTGTGAACTGTATATTTGGGTTTATGCTGTTCAATAGGTTTTTAAATTTTAGGAGTTTATCTGTTTTTCATTCCAGAGTATAAAACAATCGTCTAAGAATCGTTTCCAATTCTCTTTTATGTATTGAGAAAGGGGGTTTCCAAATATACAGTTCACAATGGAATACAACCAAAAGGAGCTCCCGTTCTTGGATATACTAATTAAAGAAATTAACCTTAAAATAAAAACAGACATTTTTTACAAAGCCACAGACGCCAAACAATAAGTGAAACAAGTAAAAGAGAAGAATGAGTGTGTGCGTGCGCGCGAGCGTGTGTATGTACACATATACATACATTAATAGTATACATATTGTTCTTCGTCTCGTTACATATTACACATCTTATCATCGCGATCATTATCGTCGTCGTTGCCACTGTTGTTTTTACATTTTTAACCATACACATGTCTCTTGAGGTAGTTTCGAGAAAATTAGTTTAACTTTACCCGGGAAATATATTGCTCTTTTTTACAAAAACAAATTTGCAATAAGGAAGTCTAGAACGTCTTTCCTGGGAATATAAGAATGTCTGTCTTTTAGACTTGTTTTTTTGTTATTACTAATATTTCTTGTGTTTTCATTTTTTGTTGTATGACATCTACAAGAAAGCGTTAAGAAGTATTGACAAGAAAAGGAATAGAAACTGGATACATCCCATCTAAAAGAAAATGTTGAAATAATTTTCGAATACACGAAAACTAATTTAAAATGAGAAATATTGCATTTCTAAATCTCTCAGAGAGACTTATACAGCAGCAGTACGATTATGTGATAGTTTGCTGCCAACTTAATGTGGCAGTCCCAAGAAAGGGAAGAATGCTACTGTTATTTACCTCGAGGAAACATAGTTTCCAGTTGGCTATGTGGCACAAGATTTTTGTGTCCTTAAATTTTCAAACAGGGGAGATAAGCACCTCCACCCAGCAAAGCCAGCACCCAGAGACTAGTTTCAGAGTTATTGCTCTTCATCAGTCTGGAGTAGTTTAGCGGACTAGCTGTTGATGTTTATTCGCCTTTGAAAACTTATAGAATTTCAAGTGAAATAAATTCACTGATCTACAAAATTAGAAATATTGCATTTCTAAATCTTCCAGAGAAACTTATACAGTAGCAACACGATAAAGTGATGGTTTGCTGCCAACTTAATATGGCAGTCCCAGGAAAGGGAATAATGCTACTGCTATTTAGTTCCAGGAAACATCGTTTCCAGTTGGCTGCATGACACAAGCGTTCTGTGTCCTTAAGTTTTCAAACAGGGGAGAAAGGACACAGAACGCTTGTGTCACGTGGCCAACTGGAAATGATGTTTCCTAGGGCTAAATAGCAGTAGCATTCTTCCTTTTCCTGGGACTGCCACATTAAGTTGGCAACAAACCATCATTTTAATTTAAAATGGATAAACAGAAAAAAATGGCAATAAAACAAACATTACAAGCAAAGACATCCACTTTTAGCGTCAGGAAAGGCAAATTAATACTGCGAGATAAACACAAGCACAAGCAACAACATAAACAATAGCAAGAACAACAATGAAGCTGACTGTGAAATATTGATTTCAAATTTTGTCACAAAACCGGCAAGTTCGGGGAAGGAGTAAATTGATTATATCGACCTCAGTGCTTGATTAGTATTTATCTTATCGACTCCGAAATGATGAAAGTTGACCTCAGCGAAGTTTGAACGAAAAGACGGACAAAATGCCGCTAAACGTTTTGTACGGCGTGCTAACGACTCTACTAGCTCACCGCTTTGCAGACTTGTGAGACATTTACAGCGGGACTAGTGACGGCTTCTTTGCTCGTAATACAAGCCAAAGAGAGCTTGTAGTGATCCTATACAACGGCGCGCGCGCGCACCGTCCATTTCTGTTTCGCGCGTGCGGTGTTGGTGCCTTCATCAAGGCAGAGAGGAAGGGCCCTCTCGCGCATGCGCGAAGCACCGGAAGAAGGACCATTTTGCCTACGTGGCAGTTAGCCGAGGCAAGGGGATCGTAGGACGTTGACCACTAGCGTCCAGCAGCAGGCAGTGACTTGAGACAAAGCGACTGAAGGCAACGGACGTATATTTTCTCTCTGTCAGGATTTGATAGCAGTCGGCCGAAGGCTTTTAACCAAATTGTTGCAGACCTCAGCCCTGACGCCATTTTTGACCCGTTCTGTTTTTAGCGGCTGAACATTGTAAAATCTTACAAGCGATTAACTTTCAGCCTTGCACGCCCAATATCAAGCGGAACCAGATACACCACTTATTTGTTACTGTCATAAGAGAATAAAGTAGATATATATATTTTACCTCTGCGTCTTGTTTGTTTCTGACTGGTAGAATCTGGATATTAAAGCAACGGAAAGTGATTGCACCAACTTGCACCCCAAAAGTGCAAGAGAAGACGTTCACTTTCGTTACAAGCTTTTTGTTACGGGCAGTATTCCTAATTTATTTTTGCAAGGGTTGGGCGTACTAATTTGGTTTTGAGCAAATTTATATCTGTCTTTTCAAGTTATGTACACGTCTATGCGAGTAGCTATAGCTGCTGAAGTTCCTTCTATATAAAAATAAAAAAATTGTTTTCCTTTTGAACTCCTTTTGTACACATTTCTTTCCGTTCCCAGTTGCAAAACGTGTATACACGCACAAGTGCACAACTTAGAGGGAACTCTGTGAGGGATGGAATACTGTTAAAGAAAGTGATGTGGTAGCAGTATGTCACAAAAGGATGTACCTCCTTTCCTGAGAATTTTATGCTAGAGAAGATAAGGAGAAAGGGAACATAATACTATTTCACGAGGATCAGAGATTTGCAAATGACTTAAGAGGAAGAGTATACTATTTTGATAGAGTTAGGATATAGAGAAGTGTGTCGCTGAGCTTCGAAATTCAGGACGAGGCGAAAACAAACAGTCCGAACTGTGCACCGCATATTTGCTAAAATTTATCGTAATAAAATACATGTCAGTGCAGATCCTGATGGTGTCCTTTCCTCCGCAAAAAACACAGACAAATCTTAGAGCTGGACGCCATGATGGGTGCAGAGAGAAAGATAGACATAGACAGTGAGACAGACAAATGCACAAATAGACAGACAGACAGATAGACAGATACACGTGCAAACAGTTAGATCGATAGATAGATAGACAAATAGATAGATAGATAAATAGATTGATAGATGACTAGATAGACAGACAGACAGACAGACAGATAGATAGATAGATAGATAGATAGATAGATAGATAGATAGATAGATAGATAGATAGATAGATAGATAGATAGATAGATAGATAGACAGATAGATAGATAGATAGATAGATAGACTGAGAGGAAGAGGCAAGAGGTAGACAGAGTAAGCAACAAACAGAACGTTATAAAGGTAAAAGAGAGAGTACAGAGAGAGAGAGAGAGGCGGGGAGAGAGTGCGAGAGAGAGAGAGACAGACAAACAGAGACAGAGACAGAAGGATAGAGAGAGACAGACAGACAGAAGCGAAAGAGAAGGGGAGATGATAAGACGGGTGTGTGTAGGATAGAGACTATAACCGTAACAGTTGTAAGAGTGTGACCCACTTGAAGTTTTTCAGCCAAATGGAGTTGGAAAGCGAAGAAAAAGGAAACTGGATTCTGTCAGAGGTTGTTTTGCTGTGTGACATCAAACGTAGCTCCGAAGACAGTAGAAGAGATAACATCAACGTCAGTTCCAGAACCCGTTGACGTGACCCTTGTCAATTATGTTTATAGTACTAATTTATCATTAATAGCTGAGATGGCAAGTATACCTCACATTGTCGTGCAGTTACTGTTTATACCTCGTTCAGAGATTTATTATTGCTTGTATACACTTTTTCGAGATTAGTGACGTAGAGTTACTGGAAAAAGTATAATATTATTTGCATTGGGAACTTCTTTTCATCGAAAACCGGTGATTGTCGCACGCCGATGACGGGTCAAGACCCAGAAACTGCAGTGCGTGCGTATCACTTAGGTTGATGAGGGAAGGGTGACCTCCCTTTGCAAATACCATAAGTGCACAGAAAGTGTGCCTAAAGCCAGCTGGAGACGATGTTCTCCTGGGGCTACAAGCTACAGTAACACCCACCCTTATTGGTTAGCCATATTGAGATGGCAAGTATACCTCACATTGTCGTGCAGTTACTGTTTATACCTCGTTCAGAGATTTATTATTATAGCTTTTTTTATCATAAAGCTATTAATTAGTACTATAAACATAATTATTCAGAACTATTATGATTAGGCGCAGGAGTGGCTGTGTGGTGAGTAGCTTGCTTACTAATCACATGGTTCCGGGTTCAGTCCCACTGCAGAGGGAGATAGGCTAAACATTTGTAATAATGGAAGAAAGTTCTTCATCAATGATAGTTGTTGTGGCTCATTAGATCGGGTATTCCTTACGTAAATCCACGATCAGAGAGAATGGTTTGATAGTAATCCATAGCGAGGGAAAAATGAATGATAACTGTTCCAAAGTTGGACAAAACCAAACAAAAAAGAAGAAAAAGAAAGTTTTCTTTCGATGAATTATTTTGTTTTCTTTCTTTATTCATTATTTTACTCAATCTTATATCTTGATTTTGGGCGGACCTTTACGGTTATTGTTAAAAGAAACCATGTTTTGCCAGCAAATTGTAGCAGTTTATTACGTCTACGATATGCCTAAGAATGCCATCTGATGATTTACCGTATCACTTGCAGCCAATTCTTCTACAGAAAGCGAGTATACTATTGAGGTTCTGCTCGGCAACAGATGTAATCTAATGAATTTTAAATGGATTAACTCACTAATTGCAAGTCTGTACCATCTGCACCGTCTAAAATGTGTATTTAATAAATAATAATAATAAAAGAAAGACGAGAACTTTTAAAATGTAAAACAGCAGATGATATTTCGGTCATGCTGCTTTTTTTTTTTAGCATTTTTGTTTTCTTTTGTTCATTTACAAACCCAGTTAATGGAAGTACCGTTATATAGCAACAAATCTCCATAGATACAAGACAAGTGAACGAGTACATGGTCGTTCTGGCAGTAGGAAATTACAGTCAAATTTTCCTCATATTGCTCCCTATCGTCTTAGTGAATCGAAAGTATATTTTGGATACTGAAGTTCAAGATACATTAGGCATAAAAAAATTATGACTATTTGTAGTCTGCTCCGTCTGAGCTTCGTATTCAATAACAAAAATAGAAGATAGTGTTACTACTACTATAATAGTGCTGTGTGGTAAGTAGCTTGCCTTACCAACTACATAGTCCCGGGTTAGCGGTTCGGCAAAAGAGACCGATAGAATAAGTACTAGGCTTACAAAGAATAGGCTCTGGGGTCGATTTTCTCCACTATAAAGGCGGTGCTCTAGCATGGCCACAATCAAATGACTGAAACAAGTATATATATATATATATATTAATATATATATATATAATATATATTATATATTATATATATATATATATATATATAAAAGGGCTTAGTAAAATAAAATACTTTGCCGCATACTGAACTCATTAGAAATAGCAGCTAAAAACTTTTTTAAGGATATTCTAATACCTTAAAGAAAATCTCTCTCATATATAGTGTTGCATAATTTAACTCACAAAAGTTTGGGGGGGGTAATGACATCGAAAAATCAAATGCTAAGGTTATTCGAGAACGTACGTTTCAAGATTAGTCAAAAAACAACATTTCTATCATCGGTCGGAAATTCCTTGGTTTGGATTTGGAAACACTGAAAATAAGAACATACCCTCTCGAAGAGATCTGCTCCCAACTAACAGTGTCAACAAATTCAAAATAAGCAAGCGAAGAATCTCTGTTCTCCCCTTTCACCAGCGTGGGTTAAAATCATCAAACTCTAGCTTATTTCGGTAAAGTCCGAAGTCCGAAGCATTAATCAGAGGGAGATTAATTATAATTTCAACAATTGAGGGCAAAAATTAATTAATTAATTATAATCAATTTCACCAAGTGTTCAGTATGCAAAGGGACCATTCAAGGCGAATTCAAATTATTACATTATATAAAAGGGCTTAGTAAAATAAATTACTTTGCCGCATACATACTGAACTCATTAGAAATAGCAGCTAAAAAAACTTTTTAAGGCTATTTCTAATACTTAAAGAAAATCTCTCATATATAGTGTTTGCATAATTTAACTCACAAAAGTTGGGGGGCAATGACATCGAAAAATCAAATGCTTGTAAGGTTTATTCGAGAACGTACGTTTCAAGATTAGTCAAAACAACATTTCTATCATCGGCTCGGAAATTCCTTGGTTTGGATTGAAAACACTGAAAATAAGAACATACCCTCTCGAAGATTCTGCTCCAACTAACAGTGTCAACAAATTCAAAATAAAGCAGCGAAGAATCTTGTTCTCCCCTTTCCACCAGCGTGGGTTAAAATCATCAAACTCTATGCTTATTTCGGTAAAGTCCGAAGCATTAATCAGGGGAGATTAATTATAATTTCAACAATTGAGGGCAAAATTAATTAATTATTAATCAATTTACCCAAGTGTTCAGTATGCAAAGGGACCATTCAAGGCGAATTCAAATTATTACATTATATAAAAGGGCTTAGTAAAATAAATTACTTTGCCGCATACTGAACTCATTAGAAATAGCAGCTAAAAAAATTTTTTAAGGCTATTTCTAATACTTAAAGAAAATCTCTCTCATATATAGTGTTTGCATAATTTAACTCACAAAAGTTTGGGGGTGGGGGTAATGACATCGAAAAATCAAAGCTAGGTTATTCGAGAACGTACGTTTCAAGATTAGTCAAAACAACATTTCTATCATCGGCTCGGAAATTCTTGGTTGGATTTGGAAACACTGAAAATAAGAACATACCCTCTCGAAGATCTGCTCCCAACAACAGTGTCAACAAATTCAAAATAAGCAAGCGAAGAGAATCTCTGTTCTCCCCTTTCCACCAGCGTGGGTTAAAATCATCAAACTCTCTATGCTTATTTCGGTAAAGTCCGAAGCATTAATCAGAGGGAGATTAATTATAATTTCAACAATTGAGGGCAAAATTAATTAATTATAATAATCAATTTCACCAAGTGTTCAGTATGCAAAGGGACCATTCAAGGCGAATTCAAATTATTACATATATATAAAAGGGCTTAGTAAAATAAATTACTTTGCCGCATACTGAACTCATTAGAAATAGCAGCTAAAAAAACTTTTTTAAGGCTATTTCTTATACTTAAAGAAAATCTCTCTCATATATAGTGTTTGAAGAATTAACTCACAAAAGTTTGGTTGGGGGGTAATGACATCGAAAAATCAAATGCTAAGGTTATTCGAGAACGTACGTTTCAAGATTAGTCAAAACAACATTTCTATCATCGGCTCGGAAATTCCTTGGTTGGATTTGGAAACACTGAAAATAAGAACATACCCTCTCGAAGATCTGCTCCCAACTAACAGTGTCAAAACAATTCAAAATAAGCAAGCGAAGAATCTCTGTTCTCCCTTTCCACCAGCGTGGTTGTTTAAAAATCATCAAACTCTATGCTTATTCGGTAAAGTCCGAAGCATTAATCAGGGGAGATTAATTATAATTTCAACAATTGAGGGCAAAATTAATTAATTATTAATCAATTTCACCAAGTGTTCAGTATGCAAAGGGACCATTCAAGGCGAATTCAAATTATTACATTATATAAAAGGGCTAGTAAAATAAATTACTTTGCCGCATACTGAACTCATTAGAAATAGCAGCTAAAAAAACTTTTTAAGGCTATTTCTAATACTTAAAGAAAATCTCTTCTCATATTAGTTTTGCATAATTTAACTCACAAAAGTTTGGGGTAATGACATCGAAAAATCAAATGCTAAGGTTATTCGAGAACGTACGTATCAAGATTAGTCAAAACAACATTTTATCATCGGCTCGGAAATTCCCGTGGTTTGATTTGGAAACACTGAAAATAAGAACATACCCTCTCGAAGATCTGCTCCAACTAACAGTGTCAACAAATTCAAAATAAGCAAGCGAAGAATCTCTGTTCTCCCCTTTCCACCAGCGTGGGTTAAAATCATCAAACTCTATGCTTATTTCGGTAAAGTCCGAAGCATTAATCAGAGGGAGATTAATTATAATTTCAACAATTGAGGGCAAAATAATTAATTATTAATCAATTTCACCAAGTGTTCAGTATGCAAAGGGACCATTCAAGGCGAATTCAAATTATTACATTATATAAAAGGGCTTAGTAAAATAAATTACTTTGCCGCATACTGAACTCATTAGAAATAGCAGCTAAAAAAACTTTTTTAAGGCTATTTCTAATATTAAAGAAAATCTCTCTCATATATAGTGTTTGCATAATTTAACTCACAAAAGTTTGGGGTAATGACATCGAAAAATCAAATGCTAAGGTTATTAGAACGTACGTTACAAGATTAGTCAAAACAACA